>NC_082661.1:176422866-176725896 GCF_025265405.1 Mesoplodon densirostris
ATGTTTACTAGGCTGCCTTTCACATAGTTGTTTTGGTAAGGATCTAAGAGTGGCTCTGCTTGGCTTATAAAGAGAAATAATTGAGCTAAATGACCATTATTTGCCACTTGGAAGCATTTTGAGGTTCCTTCACTGCTTCCCTGTATTGTCAGTGCTTGAGATCTGACCTCTGGCCAAATATGGTACTTTGTCCTGTCATTTCTTATAACTTTACTAAAATGAATTATGGATAGGTGACCAAGGCTCTACTCATGCAGTGACTTCTGTGGGGTCTTATTTCAGATCAGGAGCCTGGCATCTTGTGATACCATCATTCTGGCTTTCAATTTAGTGCTTATCTGTTTCCTTTTGGCTAGCAGTTGCCAAATGCAAAACGTTAATTTTATTAAACACCTATTCACTGAAACATGTGATATTTATTGGCAAGAACACTGTCCCATTAGCACAGCCAAAACCAATTCCCTACCTTTTTTCTAGAAAATCATTTTTACACAGTGTTTTCTTGTCTTGCTTAATGGGATTGCTAGCCACCTAGTTATCAAGCTTGTTAGTAGTTCAGAATCATCCTCAACTCCTCACTTCACCGTGTTCAGTCAGGCACTAAATCCTAGTGTGATTACTCCTAAAATATGACCCCTCTCTACATCTGTTTGGCTACCGTCTAGGCCCCCTTAATCTCTTCATCTGGAAGACTACAGTAGCCACCTAACTAACCTCTCTGGTTCCAGTGTCTGCAGTTCCTGACACTGTTGCCAGCTACCTTTGTAAAACACAAATTTGATCATGTCGCTCTCCTGCCTAACATCCTTCAGCAGTTCCTCATTGCTTCTGGATGAAATTCAAATTGAAGTTTAATATGTAAGGTAAATAAAAATAGACACCCTAACTGGAGCTTCTATACTTGGTGAAACTTGGGAAATCTGGAGTAGGGAGAAGAGTTGGTTGGGTAGTTATTCCCAACTGTTTGGGGTTTCTTTTTGCCATGGTAGCTCTTGAGACACTCCTCAGCACACTTGTTTGACCTTCATTCTGTTAATATGGTATATTACATTGGTTGGTTTTCTTGTGTCAGATCATCCTTGCATTCCAGGAATAAATCCCACTGGGTCATGGTGTACAGTCCTTTTAATGTGTTGTTGAATTCAGTTTGCTAGTGTTTTGTTGAGGATTTCTGCATCATTATTCATCAGGGGTATTGGTCTGTAGTTTTCTTGTACTGTCTTTGTCTGACTTTAGTATTAGGGTAATGCTGGCCTCATAAAATGAGTTTGGGAATGTTTCCTCCTCTTCATTTTTTTGGTAAGAGTTTGAGGAAGATTGATGTTAATTCTTCTTTAAATGTTTGGTAGAATTCTCCAGTGAAGTCATCTAGTCCTGGGCTTTTCTTTGTGCAGAAGTTTCTGATTACTAATTCAATTTCCTTACTAGTTATAGATCTGTTCAGATTTTCTATTTCTGCACAATCCAGTCTTGATAATTTGTATGTTTCCAGGAATTTATGCATTTCTTCTAAGTTATCCAATTTGCTGATGTACAATTGTTCATAGTGTTCTCTTACAGTCCTCTTTATTTCTGTGGCATAGGTTGTAATATCCCCTCTTTCATTTCTGATTTTAGTTATTTGAGTCTTTTCTCTTTTTTCTTAGTTAATCTAACTAATGTTTTGTCAATTTTCTTGATCTTTTAAACAAACCAACTCTGTTTAATTGATTTTTTAAATATTGTTTTTCTATTCTGTATTTCATTTATCTCTGCTCTAATCTTCATTATTTCCTTCCTTTAGCTTTGAGTTAGTTTTTTCTTCTTTTTCTAGTTTCTTAAGGTATAAAGTTAGGTTGTTGATTTGAGATCTTTTATAACTATAAACTTCCTCATAGCACTGCTTTCACTGCATCCCGTCTTTGTGGCATGTTGTGTTTTTGTTTTCATTTGTCACAAGATATTGTCTAATTTCCCTTGTGATTTCTTCTTTAGCCCATTGGCTGTCTGAGTGTCTTGTTTAAGTTCTACGTATTTTTGGATAATGCACTTGTTTGAAAATTTCTGCTGATATTCCCAGAACACGCTATTGTCTGTCATGCCTCTGTGTTTTTGCACATGTACATGTTCTCTCTTTCTGGAAAGCCTACTTCGGGTCATTTCTCCAGATGAGTGTAGCTCAGATATCACGTACTTTATGCTCACATAGCCCTCAGTGTATACCTCTGTTCATCATCTTGTTTTGTGATGCTTGGTTGTCTATCTCCTGTTGTCTAGACCCTAAGCTCCTCAAGAATAAGCTTCTTGTATCTTGTTCAGTATTGCAACCCCAGCTCCCAGTATAATACCTGGAGCATAGCCAGTCAATAAATGTTTGTTTAATTGAATGATTACTTGTACTTTTATTTGCACTGGTATATTTATTTGGTTATATGATTGCTTTTCTCTTGTTTTTAGGAGGTGTTCCTGCTCATATATTTGGCATGACAAAGTTTGGAGATAACATTGAGGATGAATGGTTTATTGTTTATATAGTAAAGCAAATTACAAAGGAATTTCCAGAGTTAGTAGCAAGGTATTATAGCTTTATTAATAATTCTAAAGGAATTCTATTATTGAAAATGACTACATTTTTATCCATTTAGTAGTATTTTTTTCTGTAGTCTGGTGGAAACTGTACAAACTTGGGATATAGATTTTAAACGTGACTTCTGTATTTTCTTCCTTTTCTCTTGTGACTTCCTTTTCTTGAAGAAGAATTAAAGAATCATTTGAGAGTTCAACTTCAAAAAAATTTCAAACAAAACCTGCTTATTTTAGATTTTCTCTTTTTATTGTTATGAAAGAACGAATACACATGGTAAATAAAATTCAAACAATACAAAAGGGTGTACTGCTCTGACTTCCCAAAAGTAATCACCATCAAATTTCTTGTGTCTTTAAAAAAAGAAATTCATCTACAGATGTACATATTTCACAGATTTCTTTACTGTGTCTTCCTCTATTAGACTATAGCTATATTTTATGGGAAATCATATACAGAAGAAATTTAAAGAGGAATCAGTGTGCAATTTTATGGACAGGAAGCAAAGTAGATGGTAGTGCATTCTAATTCAGTTTTTAAAATAGGAATGGATAATTCTCTGTAATTCCCAAGTTTTGCCAGCAGAGGGCGCTTCACACACTTAACATATGTCCTACTTTTCCTCATCAGCCCCCAAATTCTGGTCTTCTATCCACCCAGTCTTTTCCCCAGCAGAACAAGAAGAAAACAACAACAACAATTTTGGAAACTTGTTATTATATCAAAATTTCAGGCATACATAAAAGTAGAGAGATGGGTACCTTCATGTACCCATCACCCAGCTTCAGTAATTATCAACTTCTGGTGATTCTTATTTCATTTACTTCCTTCCCCACTCCCCCATCACATAGCAAGATTATTTTAAAACAGATCTCCAGTATTATGCCATTTGATTTTTAAATACTTCAGGATGTAAATCTAAGAGATAACAAACACTACTGTTACCATACCTACAAATACATAGCAATAATTTTTTAATGAATGATAGAATTTTAAATGAACAACACAAAAATAGTAGTTTCTGTCTTTACTAGGATAATAAGAAGGGGGCAATACCTTTCATGTGCTGATTCTGATTTTTATACATGTAATGATGGTTCATACCTACACACTAGGCTTCTAAAGCTCTTTAATAGGCATCTACTGTCTTGTCGGATTTTTTTTTTTAATTAGAAAAAGCAAGAAGTTTTTCCTCTATGTCTATACCAGATTAATATTCCTAAAGTAGAGCTCGAACTCGAACGATTTTACTACGCTACTCTAAAACCTTTCATTCATTTTGTCTATAAAATTAAACTCATTCTCATTGATTCTGCCAACATTTAAAGCTCTTCACAAAATGATATAACTGTGCTTTTCTAGTCTTTTTCTTTATTCGTTGTCATTCTTCAAATACCTACCTTAACTTGCTACCTCCATGATTTTGCTTATGCTCTTCCCTCTCCCAAGAACATCTCTCCTTTTCTCCGTATATTGTTATCTCCACCCATTAAAAGTGAAAAAAGTCTAGAACAGTATATATAATATGCTACCTTTTCTGCAACAAGAGAAGAAAGAATTTATATTCCTATCGGCTGGATTACACATAAGCAAACTCTAGAAGGATAAACAAGAAATAACAATGGTGGAGGGGTTGGGCATATAGATACAAAAGCAGGAAGGAGACTTCTTCATTGTATAACTTTTTAATGTATTTTTTTAAAGTTTTAACCATGTGACTGTATTACCTATTCAGAAATTTAAATTTTTTAAAAGTCATGCAAATGAGGCAAAACAAAATTATCTTTCAAGGTCCAGTAATACCTCCTCCATAAAGGTTTTCCTAATCTTCGCTATATGTGATTTTTTTTTCTTTTGAAACCCATAGTACTTTATATATTTTTTTCTATTGTTATTTATTTATGTACTTATTTTTCTCTCCTTATCACCCTCACCTAAGGCATTCCTCCTTACAATCTTAGAGTCTCCTTCAGTGCTTAATGGTATCTTAAGCATTTTGCTTAATTATAGAAATCTACACATGGTATATACTCATATATTTACTAAGATGAAGGAGAAAATGTATTAGAACAAATCTGTTTGATTATTAGCAAATATGTGCTTTTTTGAATATAAAGTTAGAACTTCTTTTGCATTAGGATTGAAGACAATGACGGTGAATTCTTGTTAATAGAAGCTGCTGACTTTCTCCCTAAATGGTTGGATCCTGATAATAGTGCCAATAGGGTAAGTATATCCAAGTTTGGAAAATCTACGGAGGTGAAATCATGTTGCAACATTTTCATATGCACCGAGAGTTTGTCACTGCCTGGTATGAAAATTAAAACATCATTTTGCAGGTGTTTTTCCATCATGGGGAGTTGTGCATTATTCCTGCACCAAAGAAACCTGGAGCAGTATCCTGGTTACCCACCACACTCCAAACAATCTCACAAGCACTGAATATAATCTCAACACACCCAGAAAAAATTTTGGCTTCAGAATCTATACGAGCTGCTGTGAATAGACGCATCAGTGGGTAAGAAAAATAACACTTTCACTGCTAGTCAAGGAGCCTTTTGATTTCATGTCGCTCAAGTCTTCTGTTGAATCTGGAATTTCTTTCGCCTAGATTAATGCTAATTTTCATGCTGTCTTCATCCTTCGTGAAATTGACCAACAAATTAAACTTACGTGTTTTAAAATCAGGAAACAGATGTATCTTTTAATTTCCATTTAAAAGTGTCATAGGCCCAATGTTTTTGCATTTATTTACCTTAGATATTATGGCTAAGTATTATGTAGATCCATAGATAGAAACTTTCAGACCTTTAGAAATGAAAACCTAAGTAAGCACAATTGTGTTCAGGCTTTTTCTGTGGTTCTAGGTGTATATATGGGATTCTTTGACCTAGGTGGAGCACCTTAGGCTCTATTCAGAAGAGAATACCTTAGTCTAATAACATACTAATTCAGCCATTCAAATTTGAGTACCTATTAAATGTTTAGCACCATTCAGGTCTTTTTTTTTTTTTTGCGGTACATGGGCCTCTCACTGTTGTGGCCTCTCCTGTTGTGGAGCACAGGCTCCAGATGCACAGGCTCAGCGGCCATGGCTCACGGGCCCAGCTGCTCCGCGGCACGTGGGACCTTCCCGGACGGGGGCACGAACCCGTGTCCCCTGCATTGGCAGGTGGACTCTCAACCACTGCGCCACCAGGGAAGCCCCATTCAGGTCTTAACAGTATTAAACATTTCTTTTAGCTTCGCTTCAGTATACTTTGTACCATTTTTTAGGAGAATAAATTCTGATTTTATTTTTTATTGGAGCACCTAAATCCCTTTTCTTTTTTTTCCATTTCTTCCCACTTTTTCTGTCTCTCTTCCTTCCTGTAGTCTTTAGTATATACAGTATCTTTCTTTTTTAATTAATTAATCTTTTTGGCCGCACGGCTTGCAGGATTTCCACAACTAGGTATTGATCCGGGACCACTGGCAGTGAAAGTGCCAAATCCTAACCACTGGACTGCCAGGGAATTCCCTACAGTATCTTTATCTTCACCTCTCTTGTCACTTTTTCCATCTCACTCTTGATGAACCAAGACAAGATAAAATGTTAAGGGGGAAGTAAATGGTATAAGAATCCTAGATGTTTACATATCATAAAATAAAAATAATTATGTTATCTGTCACAGATATCCAGAAAAAATTGAAGCCTCCCTTCATCAAGCACACTGCTTCCTTCCAGCTGGCATTGTAGCAGTGCTAAAGCAGCGCCCCAGATTGGTGGCTGCAGGAGTCCAGGCATTTTACCTGCGGGACCCCATTGACCTGCGAGCCTGTCGTATATTCAAGACATTCTTGCCTGAAACACGAATAATGACTTCGGTAAGCTAGTTCTCTTGGTCATTTAGTTTCTCTCACTGGAAATAAAATTGAACATTATTTAATTGTTCACTAGAAAAAAATAGGAAGTATTCTGTTTCCTCATAGCAAGTTAATATACATTTAAAAATTTTTTCTTTTCTCCCATCCAGGGGAGGAAGACTGTAAGAGACCTGACTCCTTATTTTATATCTCAATGTTTCCTAGCTATTTTTGACCATATTTTCCCTATTTGAGTAGTTATATCCTCTTAACAATAAAACATTTCATTTCTTCCAGAGAATTAAGAATTATTCTATATCATCCACCCACCAAAATTGCTGTGTAATGTAACTAATGATTTGAATTACCTTAGTGATAACTAAATATAGACAAATGAAGGTAAATTTTATGGGTATATGAATTACATCTCCCTAAAGCTGTTACTAAAAAATGTAGGCAGTAAATAGGTTGGATCTTTGCATTTACATGAATATGAAGCTCATAAATGAAGTTACTCTGAAGTTATTATTAACTATGAAATGATATTCAAATTTTTAATTTCAGGAAAAGACTCACATATTTTGTGCCCCAATGTCCAGGTCACTTTCACTAAATGTCTGTATGCACAGTTGGTGCAACAAAGGTTTGTGCCAGACCTGCGGAGTGGATACAGGCTGCCTCCTCCATCTCATCCCCAATACCGAGCCCACGAATTGGGCATGAAGTTGGTAATGTTAAACCAGAAAATTTTATTTTCTTCCTTTATGTCAAAGGGCTCTTAAGAGAATAATGACAGAGCTTAGAAATCTAGATATATACCCTATTAATGTGAGAATGTAGTAAAATGTGGCACTTCAAATAAGAAGGAAAAGTGGATTATTCAGTAAGTGATGATAAAACTGTGAAGCCATCTGAAAAATTAAAGTTGATTACCTCACACCTATGCCAAAATAAATTCCAGTTGGACCAAATATTTAAATGAAAAAAACGAAACCATAAAATTTGAAAGAAAACATAGGAAAACTTTAGAAAATCTGAGTAGGAAAGGCCTTTCTAAGCACGACTTGAAACTAGAAACTGTGAAAGAAAAGATTGATAAATTGGATAATATAAAAATTAAGTGGGCTTCCCTGGTGGCACAGTGGTTGAGAGTCCGCCTGCCGATGCAGGGGACACGGGTTTGTGCCCCGGTCCGGGAAGATCCCACATGCCGTGGAGCGGCTAGGCCCGTGAGCCATGGCCACTGAGCCTGCACGTCCGGAGCCTGTGCTCCGCAACGGGAGAGGCCACAACAGTGAGAGGCCCACGTACAGCAAAAAAAAAAAAAAAAAAAATTAAGCACTTCTGTATGAAAAAAACATAAATATAGTCAAAAGACAGTAAACCTGGTGAAAGTGTAAAATATATTTGCTATTTATTTGTTTATTTAAATTTATTTTATTTTTGGCTGCATTGGGTCTTCGTTGCTGCGCATGGGCTTTCTCTAGTTGTGGCGAGCAGGGACTACTGTTCGTTGCAGTGTATGGGCTTCTCATCACAGTGGCTTCTCGTTGCGGAGCCTGGGCTCTAGGTGCGCAGGCTTCAGTAGTTGTGGCACACGGGCTTCAGTAGTTGTGGTGTGTGGGCTTCAGTAGTTGTGGCTCGCGGGCTTATTTGCTCTGTGGCATGTGGGATCTTCCCGGACCAGGGCTCGAACCCGTGTCCCCTACATTGGCAGGCAGATTCTTAACCACTGCACCACCAGGGAAGCCCTATATTTGCAGTTTAAATGACAAAGAGTAAAAAAAACTAGTAAATGACAAAAGTTGATTTATCTAATATATAGCATTCCCACAATTCAATATAAAAAAATAGTACTAATCAATCAAAAAATGATCAGAAAGCATTAACAGTCCACAGAAAAGGAAATACAAATGATTTTTATGAAAAATGTTGACACTTGCTCATAATAAAAGAAATGCAGTTTAAAGCTACAAAATAGTATTTTTCACCATTTGATTGGCAAGTATCCATAAGCTTGATAATATATACTGGGTTTGTAAAAATACATAAAGAGGTACCCTCAAACATTATCGATAGGAATATAAGTTGAATCAGTCTCTTAGAACAGTTTGTCACTTTCCATAACATTTAAAATGCACAAACCCTTCTGCTCAGCATTTTCACTTCCAGAAATCTATCCTCCATATATTTTACTTGTGCACAAAGACGTATGAAGATACTCATGAAAGCACTGTTTATAGTAGCAGAAGATTGGAAACTACCGAAATGTCTGTTAGTAGAGGAGTAGTTGCATAAATTATGGTCTGTCCATGAAGTGGGATGGATAAATTTATATCTGCTCATATGAAATGATCTCCAAGGTATATCACTGTGAAAAGCAAGGTTCAGAGCAAGGTTCAGTATGTTGCCATTTAGTGATAAAAGGGATGGAGTAGGAGGATGTACATATGCAGACACACATATCTGCTTGAGTGCATAGATTACTTCTGAAAGGATATGTAAGGAATTGGTGACAGTAGTTTTCTCTAGAGTGATCAGGGAAGCCCCCTATTAGAATTATTTTGCCATGTGCATTTACTATATTTTTTAGCCAAAGGACTCTTAAAATGAAGTGATTCCCTCCCTTTACTATGCCTGAGACTATGTTTAATTCATTTATAATTCTGTTAGACAAGAAACCTTTTGCAAGCCTTTTTTTCTTTTTTTGTGAATTTTATTTTATTTTTATACAGCAGGTTCTTATTATCTATTTTATACATATTAGTGTATACATGTCAATCCCAATCTCCCAATTCATCCCACCACCACCCCCACTTACCCCCCGCCCCCCACTTTCCCCCCTTGGTGTCCATACGTTTCTTCTCTACATCTGTGTCTCTATTTCTGCCTTGCAAGTCTTTTTTAAGCAAACAAGAAATAAGTTTAAATTTCTAGTTTTTTAATTATTGAGAAAAGAAATCTCTTTGAGGAAAATAAGAATCTTTGTTTTATATTATTTGCTTCCCCTTTATAATTTTTAATAATCTGTAGAGATTAAAAAACTTGGAAATAAAGTCAGATTTTTTTTTCCTAAAATTCAGAAAGTGTTATAAATGTCCACATACCCATGTGTCCATCACCTAGTTCTTGAGTGTGGTTAAATGGAAAGAAATTAACCTAATAATAAAAATTCTATCTTTTCCATCTAGGCTCATGGATTTGAGATCTTATGCTCCAAATGTAGCCCACATTTTTCTGACGCCAAGAAATCTCTTGTGACTACCTCACCACTCTGGGCTGGCTTCCTTGAAAGTCTGAAAAAGAATGATTACTTTAAGGTAGGACTTGCAATGCATTTTTTTTTTTTTTTTTTTTTTTGCGGTATGCAGGCCTCTCACTGTTGCGGCCTCCCCCGCTGCGGAGCACAGGCTCCGGACGCGCAGGCTCCGGACGCGCAGGCTCAGCGGCCATGGCCCACGGGCCCAGCCGCTCCGCGGCACATGGGATCCTCCCAGACCGGGGCACGAACCCGTATCCCCTGCATCGGCAGGCGGACTCTCAACCACTTGCGCCACCAGGGAGGCCCGCAATGCATTTTTTAAATTGGACATTCCAGGGTAAGTCAAGCCAGTGATTTAAAGTTCTATGTCCATATTTAATGTGTGACATAATTGTAGGAATTAGAGTTGAAAGGGACCATTCTAGCTTGGTGGTAATGAGGGGGTGTCTATAAACTGTTTCCAATATTTTAGAAAAAATAATAACATCTATATAAAGTGATAAAAGTTATTATTTGTATCAGATGAACAACTTGCACAGATCTATAAAGCAAACATGAAGACACCAAATAGAAAAGTTAGCAAAGACATGGATTAAAAATTTACCTGACCTAAATGGGAAGGAAATCCAAAAAAGAGGGGATATGTGTATATGTATGGCTGATTCACTTTGCTGTACAGCAGAAACTGACACACCAGTGTAAAGCAGCTATACTCCAAAAAAAAAAAAATTGCTAAAAGACAACTACTAAATTTCTCTTAAAATATTCACTCTCACAAGTAGTAAAGATAACCATATTAACATAATAATAAAGACTGTTTTTCACATATGTAAAAAGGATATGAATGATATTCAGTGCTGTTGAGAATATAGTGAAAATAATACACCTATACATTGCTGATAACATCGTAATAGAACCTTAACTGGGAAGTAATTTGATAGTGTATTCCAAGAACTACAGAAAGGTTCAAACTTGGAACCTTCAATTTAAATCATCTACTTTGGGCTTCCCTGGTGGTACAGTGGTTCAGAATCCACCTGCCAATGCAGAGGACATGGGTTTGAGTCCTGGTCCGGGAGGATCCCACATGCTGTGGAGCAGCTAAGCCGGTGTGCCACAACTACTGAGTCTGCACTCCAGATCCCACAAGCCACAGCTACCAAGCCTGCGCACCTAGAGCCCATGCTCCACAAGAGAAGCCACCGTAATGAGAAGCCCGCGCACAGCAACAAAGACCCAATGCAACAAAAAATAAATAAATTAATTAATTAAAAAAAAAAAAATAAATCATCTACTTTAAGGAAACATCCAAGAAGTAGAAAAGTCCTTAAGAATATGATGATTTTGGGCCTCCCTGGTGGCGCAAGTGGTTGAGAGTCCGCCTGCCGATGCAGGGGATACGGGTTCGTGCCCCGGTCTGGGAGGATCCCATATGCCGCGGAGCGGCTGGGCCCGTGAGCCATGGCCGCTGAGCCTGCGTGTCCGGAGCCTGTGCCCCGCAACGGGGGAGGCCACAACAGTGAGAGGCCCGCATACCGCAAAAAAAAAAAAAAAAAAAAAAAAAGAATATGATGATTTTAAAGACTGTGTAGTGGTATGGAAAACTGCTTATATTATAGGTTTTTTTTGTTTTGTTTTGTTTTGTTTTGTTTTGTTTTTTGCACTACACGGGCCTCTCACTGTTGTGACCTCTCCCGTTGTGGAGCACAGGCTCCGGACATGCAGGCTCAGCGGCCATGGCTCACGGGCCCGGCATGTGAGATCTTCCCGGACCGGGGCATGAACCTGTGTCCCCTGCATCGGCAGGCGGACTCTCAACCACTGCGCCAGCAGGGAAGCCCTAGTATATTTTTTAAAGAATATAAAATATTAAGTATGAATGCCACCATAAACATGCATGTGAAAGATAGAAATGGTAGTTAAGGTGGGATTATGCTACTTTTTGGCTCAATTTGTACTTTGCTTTATAAATTAATTACTAGTTAATCAATTATTTCTTAATAATGAGTTAAATAATAGAAAATGATAGAAAACCTTCCAAATTGGAAAGAGGCCCTTAATGGTGAAAAGGATGAGGGACCACTACATTTAACCTAGTCCCTTTTTTGAAGAAACTGGAGCCCAAACAGGTACATCAGTGACAAAACAGGGACTAGGACTCAGGCCTCATGATTTTTGAACAATATTTATATTGTACACTGCCTCCCTGAAAGTTGCTGGTGAGCAGATTATTTTAACGATACCATATATATAATGTTCTGATGGGCATTATTATTTTTTTAGGGACTGATAAAAGGTTCTGCTCAGTACCAGGAAAGGCTAGAAATGGCAAAGAACTACTTCCAACTCTCCATAAACCGGCCAGAAAGGTGAGTTTATCGCTACCTGAACAGATCGATTACTTGCCAGAAGTTAAGAAGTTACTTACTCTTGAGATAGTTGCAGATGTTGGAGTTTCCATATTTAAAAGTTAATGGCCAGGCTCATGACTACTGAAGGAGCGGGGGTTAGGGAGAGGAAGTGTTGTTACAGAAGTTTGCTGGCACTGGCAGCCGTCACCACCATCACCACACCATCATCATCATCATCATCATATAATGGCTAACGTTTATTGAGTACTTACAAAGCATAGGCCACTAACTTGTTTAATCCCCCTTAAAGCCCTGTGAAATAGGTACAATTATTATTTTCCCTATTTACAGCTCAGAAGCCGAGGCCAAGAGAGATTAAATAATTTGCCAAAGGTTACACAGCTAATAAGTGACAGACCTAGGATTTAAACTCAGGCAGTCTGGTATTGAGCCATGTGCTTAATTCCTATGGGAGTTCTGGGCTGTGTTTAGATTTTTTAGGTGGATCTGAAACGCAGGATGAAGCAGGCGTTCACTTTCCAAATCAAATCTCATTCTAACGTGCCGTACATTTTCTGGGGGAAGAAAGAAATGAACACAGGGTTGGAAGGAAATGGCTCCCCTTTAAAATTTGATAAAATTGAGTTTCAGTTCTGGTAATGGTGGAGTAACATATCAGAATAACCCCGTGCTAATTACAATGATAAACCCTGGACAGAATATAAAAAACAGTTATTTGAAGACAGTGGAGAACAACAAAAGCAGGCAAAAATCAAAGGGAATAGGACCGTTGAAAGAAGAAAATCACATTTGTCTGACTTGTCCCTTGAGGGTACTTCTAGTGAGTGTGGCTCAAGGAAATTGGAGCTCCTGCAGAAGGTCTTATTGGGCTGAGGAATCAAAGGTCAGAATTTGAATATTGGAAAAAATTCAGTTTGTGTTTGCAAAATTGAATTTGAGATACTTAAAGCTATTAACTAACATGAAAGAAATAACTTTGTATATGTTATGGTTAAAAAGGTCCTGAGTTGTGTGTGGGTGTGTTTTTTGTTTTGTCATTGGGCTTTTTTTTTTTGCTCAAACCAATCTGGTTTTGAACCCCAGTCATTTTTGCCAGCATCTCAAACATCACATATTTGTGTAATAAAATGTTCTTTGAAGACTGCATGAAGCAAAGTTGATGCTGAGAGAACTCTAACCTCAGTGTCTGTGAGGTGGTAATGACTTTACAGCAGTCTTTACTCTTTTGTAAGTGTCTAGGGGTGCCTTTGTCCCATTCCCATCAGTTTTATGTCAGTAATTGGAAAAGATGATGCCTTCTTAGGGTATCCTTTAAGAAAACTTGGGAGGGCTTCCCTGATGGTGCAGTGGTTGAGAGTCCGCCTGCCGATGCAGGGGACACAGGTTCATGCCCCAGTCCGGGAAGATCCCACATGCCGTGGAGTGGCTGGGCCTGTGAGCCATGGCCGCTGAGCCTGCATGTCCGGAGCCTGTGCTCCGCAACAGGAGAGGCCACAACAGTGAGAGGCCCGCGTACTGAAAAAAAAAAAAGAAGAAGAAAACGGGGAAGAAAGTAAAGGAGGTGGCCCTCATAGTTAGGAGGATCTCCCCCTATGATGATCCCTGTCTCCTCTAGGAGACCACTCCCCTTGTTGAAAAGTGTTACCTTATAGTCTTAGGTTGAAGAGAAGTTAAGAAATGAGGGAGACTCATATATAGGAGAGTTAGGGCTTCTCCCACAAAATAAGATAGATTGATGGTTGGGTAGTTCTTTTTAAATATAATAAAGTTTTTTGTTGTTATAAAAGTAACATATTCATTCATTACAGCAAATACAGAAAGACGTAAGAAGGAAAAAATTTATATCATGAGTAAACCACTATTACTATTCCAATCTATTGCCTTCCAGGATTTTTTTCCCCATAACCAGTTGATTTTTTTTTTTTTTTTTTTTTTTGCGGTACGCGGGCCTCTCACTGTTGTGGCCTCTCCCGTTGCGGAGCACAGGCTCCGGACGCGCAGGCTCAGCGGCCACGGCTCACGGGCCCAGCTGCTCCACGGCATGTGGGATCTTCCCAGACTGGGGCACGAACCCGCGTCCCCTGCATCGGCAGGCGGACTCTCAACCACTGCGCCACCAGGGAAGCCCACCAGTTGATTTTTTAAACATTTTTTATACTATATAGAAATCTTGTATCCTGTTCATAATTTTTACTCGTTACGATCTTTCATTTTCCATGACCTTAAAAAGTTTTGATAAGCATATTTTTAAATAACCACACAGCATTTTAGCAAATGGACCATAATTTACTTATTGCAAATAGCTTAAATATCCAACATTTTAATGAGTGTTGCAGGAGAGGCTCCCATTCACCAAACCAGGGTAACTTCTAAACAGTTTGAAACCAAACTCCCATCTCCCTCCAGACCTCTTCTTTACTTCCCAATGTTCTTTTTTATTAGCTGAATTAATATCATAGACTGTTTCCTACTGTCTTTTAATAGTACCACCATCCTCCTTATCACCCAGACCTCCTGGCTCTCCTTGGATCCAGTCCTTAGATCCTGTTTACTATTATCTTGTGTCTTGTATTCTTTTTCCTTACTGCCCAGCTAGCTACTCTACTTACTTTAATTCTTGAACTATGGCTATACCTAAACTTGTTTCTCAACCTCTAGAGACTCTTCTCTTCCAATTCAACCATTAGAGCCAGGAGAATCTGCTTGAAGTATGTCTTTAATCATGTTACTCCCCTCTCCTAAAAATTATTAGAGATTGTAATAGTGAAAAATTACAAAGAATCTAAGTGTCCATCAATAGTAGATAAATGAATTGCAGTGTATTTACCTGATGGCCTACTTCCATTAGTTAACCAGAGATTAGCTAAATATCCATAAATCTAATTCAGGATTTCTCAACCTTGACACTGTTGACACTTTGGACCAGATAATTCTTTGCTGTGGGGGACTGTCCTGTGCATTAGTATAAGATGAAGCAACATTCCTGGCCTCTACCCACTAAATTCCAGTAGGACTGGCTCCCCTCTCCCCACCAACTGTGACAACCAAAAATGTCACCAGACATTGCCAGATTGTCCCCAGTTGAGAACCACTGGTCTAAATGAATAGATTTCAGAAACATAATGCTGAGGGAAAAAAAGCAAGTTTTAAATTTGTAAAATACGGGTGCTATGCATATACATTGTAAAAATACACAAAATATCATGTATTATGTATAGATACATGTATCTATATTCACTCAATAAATATTTATTATCTCCTATGTGCCAGGCCCTATTCCAGGCACTGGGAATGCAGCAAGTGAACCCAAAGTCTCCCTGCCCTTATGGAGCTTATATACTAGTGTAGGAGAAAGGCGGTAAACCATTATATGATGTTAGATGGTAATGAGTACTTTGAAGAAAAAGTAGTGTTTGGGGAGAGAGATATAAGGGCTGCTCTTCTAGATAGGTTGGCCAAGGAGTTTTTCTTTCAGAAGAGATCTAGGGAAGTGAGGGAATGAGGCAGACAGGTATTTGAGGGAGTAACATTTCAGGTAAAGAGAACAAAACAGTAAATACAACAAATAGTACACACACACTCTTTCTGTCTCTGTCTCTATCTCTATCTCTATCTCTATCTCTCTGTCTCCCTCTCTCACACACACACTCAGTGGCCCAGGAGGATTCTTGTGAGAGCAATCGCCTTTGGGTAGCAGAGAAATGGATTGGAACTGGGAGTGTTGATCATCAAAGGAAACTAACTTTATCTATCATATTTTTTTGTAAGTACACGCACATATTACTAGTTTGGTTTTTATGTTAAATGTATAAATGTAATCATATAATTAGACTAGAGATAAGTATAACAATATTATAATTCTGGGTGGTAGAGATATGGGCATTTATTGTATTACCTTTTCAACTTGTCTGTATTATTTAAATCTCATGAAACAAAAATTAAAAATAACAAAGAAGCCATCAGTGATCACCTGCTCCTTATTTCATTGAGTCTAAACTTAGCCATTTCACGCTTGCTGTGCTGTCATCCCAGCCCATCTATTCAGCCTCGGATTCCACCCTTAAGCCAAACTGAACCCCATTTGCTCTCTGAACATGTTCCTCACTTCCCTGCCTCTATACAAATGCTCATTTTTCCCCTCGTGTAGTTTCTCTACCCTATCTTACCTGTCAAAATCCTCTTGATTCTTTAAGGCCTAATTCAACTTCTTCCATTATCTCTCTTTTTTCTTTAAACTTCTCTGCCTCCACCCCAGGGAATGTAATTACCTTCTCCTATGACTCTTTTTTGTTTGTTTGTTTTTATTTGTTTTTATTTTTGGCTGTGGTGGGTCTTCGTTGCTGCGCACGGGCTTTCTCTAGTTGCGGCAAGCGGGGGCTACTCTTTGTTGCGGTGCATGGGCTTCTCATTGTCGTGACTTCTCTTGTTGTGGAGCACAGGCTCTAGGCGTGTGGGCTTCAGTAGTTGTAGCACTCAGACTGAGTAGTTATTGGCACGTAGGCTCAGTAGTTGTGGCTTGCGGGTTCTAGAGCGCAGGCTCAGTAGTTGTGGCACACGGGCTTAGTTGCTCCGCAGCATGTGGGATCTTCCTGGGCCAGGGATCGAACCTGTGTCCCCTTCATTGGCTGGCGGACTCTTAACCACTGTGCCACCAGGGAAGCCCTCCTATGATTCTTTGTATTGATAGCATTTGGTATTCCTCTATGACTTTATATGTTTGTAATTTATTATGATTATTTGTATATTTCTTTTCTCTCTCCTAGTAATATTTACATATTATGGAGTAGGGATAGTTTCCTGTTACCCACGTGAGTTAGCAGGGTGTGCAAATGTTTATTAAATGAATGCAAGTCCATTATATAACTTGATTTGCTCCATTATAAATAGTTCAGACAGGGTTCCATGAACGGGTTCCATGAACTTATATAACAAATCACATCACCATCACAAAATAACTCACTCATCATGTGAATAATCTCTGTGTGTATTTCATTATCAGTTTATAGTAGGAGGAGCACAAAATAGTATCAGAAGACTTGATTTCAAGCCTCTGCTCTGTCCAACTAAATGACCTTGCAAAATTTATAGAAATTCACTGGGCTCTGGTTTTATCATTTGTAAAACAGGATTATTACCTCCTCATAATAGTAAGTAGAAGGCTAAATGTGAAAGTGTATTTGAGGACTTCCCTGGTGGTGCAGTGGTTAAGAATCCGCCTGCCAATATAGGGGACGCGGGTTCGAGCCCTGGTCTGGGAAGATCCCACATGCCACGGAGCAACTAAGCCCATGAGCCACAACTACTGAGCCTGCACTCTAGAGCCTGTGAGCCACAACTACTGAGCCCACGGGCCACAATTACTGAAGCCTGCGCATCTAGAGCCCATGCTCCGCAACAAGAGAAGCCACTGCAATGAGAAGCCCACGCACCACAATGAAGGATAGCCCCCTCTCGCCACAACTAGAGAAAGCCCGCGCACAGCAGCAAAGACCCAACACAGCCAATCAATCAATCAATCAATCAATCAATCTAATAATAGAAAAGAAAATGTATTTGAAGTGCTAGCCTAGCATTTAGTATAGGATAGATTAATTTTTGTTTTGTTTATTTTTTGGCTGCATTGGGTCTTTGCTGCTGCGCGCGGGCTTTCTCTAGCTGTGGCGAGCGGGGGCTACTCTTCCTTGTGGTGCGCAGGCTTCTCATTGTGGTGGCTTCTCTTGTTGTGGAGCACAGGTTCTAGGCGCGTGGGCTTCAGTAGTCATGGCACGCAGGCTCAGTAGTTGTGGCTTGCGGACTCTAGAGCGCAGCCTCAGTAGTTGTGGTGCACAGGCTTAGTTGCTCCGCGGCATGTGGGATCTTCCCGGACCAGGGATCGAACCCATGTCCCCTGCATTGGCAGGCGGATTCTTAACCACTGCGCCACCAGAGAAGCCCTGACAGATTAATTTTTGTTCATACTTTATGCATGCTAGATTAATTTTTGTTCATATTTTCTTCTAGGTTTTCTTTTCCTCGTATATGTGATATATATAAATCAAAAGAGTGATACTAAATCAACAGCTTCATGATAGTGTTCCATGGAGCCTGCTGCAGATCCAAAGCGGAAGGCAGAATGGGCAGGTCTCCGAGCCTCCAGCCTCCAAATCAAAGCAGTCTTTCAGGGTCTTTTTTTTAGCTTTACTGAGGTGTAATTGACAGAATTACAAAATTATAAGATATTTAAAGTGTCATCGTAGTGATTTGATATACCTATTCATTATGGAAAGATTCCCACCACCGAGTTAATTAATAGATTCATCACCTCTCATATTTATTTATTATTATTATTTTTTGGCTGCATTGGGTCTTTGTTGCTGTGCGCGGGCTTTCTCTAGTTGCAGCGAGCGGGGGCTACTCTTTGTTGCGGTGCGTGGGCTTCTCATTGCAGTGGTTTCTCTTGTTGTGGAGCACGGGCTCTAGGCGCACGGGCTTCAGTAGTTGTGGCTCACAGGCTCAGTGGTTGTGGCTCGCGGGCTCTAAAGCACAGGCTCAGTAGTTGTGGCTCATGGGCTTAGTTGCTCCATGGCATGTGGGATCTCCCCGGACCAGGGCTCAAACCCATGTCCCCTGTGCTGGCAGGTGGATTCTTAACCACTGCGCCACCAGGGAAGCCCCACATATTTATTTCTTGTGTATGTGTGTGGGAATAATTTTTACTCTCTTAGCAGATTTCAATTATGTAATACTGTGTTATCAACTCTAGTAACCATGTTTTACATTAGATCCTGTGACTGTATTTATCTTATAGCTGAAAGTTTGTCTTTTTACCAGCCTCTGCTTATTTCCCTCACCCCCTAGTCCCTGACAACCACTTTTTTATTCTGTTTCCATGAATTTGACTTTTTTTTTAGATTCCACATATAAGTGATACCATGCAGTATTTTACTTTCTCTGTCTAGCTTATTGCATTTAGCATAATGCCTTTAGGGTACATCCATGTTGTTGCAAATGGCAGGATTTCTTTCTTTCTCATGGCTGAATAATATTCCATTGTGTGTATGTATATCACCATCTATCTGTCTATTTATTCCACATCTTTATCCATTTATCTGTTGATGGACATTTAAGTTGTTTCCAATCTTAGCTATTGTGAATAATGCTGCAGGGAACACGGGTTTGCAGACATCTCTTTGAGATCCTGTTTTCATTTTCTTTGGATAAATACCCAGAAGTGGGATTGCTGGGTCATACGGTGGCTGTATTTTTAATTTTTTGAGGAACCTCCATACTGTATTCCATAGTGGCTGTATCAGTTTGCATTCCCACCAACAGTGCACAAGGGTTCCCTTTTCTCCACATTCTTTCTTGTTTTTGGCCACACCACATGGCATGTGGGATCTTCCCCGACCAGGGATCTAACCTGTGCCCCCTGCATTGGGAGCATGGAATCTTAACCACTGGACCACCAGGGAGTCCCCTTTTCTCCACATTCTTGCCAACACATGATCTCTCTTGTCTTTTTGATGATAGCCATTCTGACAGGTGTGAAGTGGTATCTCATTGTGGTTTTTATTTGCATTTCCCTGATGATTAGTTGATGTTGAGCACCTTTTCTTGTCTTGTATGTCTTCTTTGGAAAAATGTCTATTCAGTTCCTCTGCCTATTTTTAAATCAGATTGCTTGGAGGGGGTTTTGCTGTTATGAGTTCTTTATATATTTTGGATATTAACCCTGTATCATATGTACGGTTAGCGAATATTTTCTCCCATTCTGTAGGTTGCCTTTTCATTTTGTTGATGATTTCTTTTCCTGTACAAAGCAGTTTTTCTCTTTTTTTTGGCTGCATCACCCAGCTTGTGGAATCTTAGTTCCCTGATCAGGGATTGAACCCGGGGCGGCGAAAGTGCCAAGTCCAACCACTGGACCACCAGGGAACTCCCCAGAGCAGTTTTTCTTTGAGCACTTTTATATTCTGGTGAAATTTTGAGAAAAAGGATTCTGTGTCCTAAACAAATGTTTAAAAACAAATTAAACTAGATAATCCCTTCCAACTTTAAAATACTCTGTTTTCATGATTATTATTCTAAGCTCTCATTAAATACCCATGTCTTTGATTTTTTTATAGCTCTCATGCTATGAGCCCAGGTGAAGAAATCTTAACGTTATTACAGACAATACCATTTGATATAGAAGAGCTTAAGAAAGAAGAAGCTAATCTTCCCCCAGAAGATGGTAAGTGATGGACCAGGATAGAGCAGAGGGCTTAGAAAGAATTGAAACATTCCACTAAGTCTCAGAGGGTCATTTCCTGAGAGTACCTGTCATGTGAGTATAGTATGGCAGTGTCATGCCTCTTTTTCAGATGACCAGTGGTTAGATCTCTCACCAGATCAGCTGGACCAGTTGCTGCAGGAAGCTGCTGGTAAAAAAGAACCAGAGCCCGTTTCCAAGGGGCAGGAGGAGAACTATGACTTAACTCAAGTCTCGGAGAGCATGAAAGCTTTCATATCCAAAGTCTCAACCCACAAAGGAGCAGAGTTGCCCCGGTAATTTGTGTTAAAGTATAAATATCTAAATGGTTAGAGCCTATATGTTGACATCATCCAGTCATTGCCGGTTCTCTCTCTCTTTCTTTTCCTTTTTCTTTGTTTAAATTTTTTTTTAAATAAATGATTTCTACTGCTTTGTTTTCATCTTTTGGTGCCTAGTACTATAATAACTTACTTATCTGGAGTCAGATTTCTAGTAACCTGATCCATTATGATCATTGAAGTAAGCCGAAGAGACCACTCAGCAGATGTAAAGGCCACCACCCCAGAGCTGTGCAGGGCAACCATGTACTTTATTCTTTAGACTTTTACTCAGAATTTTATGGACTCCTAACTTCTAGTTCTCATCAAGCTCAGACTTCTGATCTCCCACCCTCAAGCAGATTGGAAGCTTCAAACTCAAAAGAGGGGGATAAAAGTGTTTATCAGAGGAAGAAATAATAACAGAAGAAATGAGATGTTACATTTGGCAAGTAATAGGGGAAAAAGGTAGATAGAATTGTTACTTGCACAGCAAATATATCTTCATTAAGGTTGATGCTCGTTAGCCTCATGAGAAGATTAAAGTTTATGTTTAGTATTCTCTCTTTAAGAAAGCAGAGATAAGGGAAGGTTTGTTCTTATTTTTAAAGACTTGGTTCTTAAAAAGATAAACTTTATTTAAATGAACTTGGATAAATAACAACTTCTGCTAATGTTAGATATATCTTATGGCAGATGGAGGGTGGGTAGATCCCTAAATCAGCGTAAATTAAATGTGCATAATCAAAGTGCAGTTTTTACCTTTATTTCATCAATCTTTCCCATTTCTGTTGCCCTATCAGTAAGCATAATGATTTTTAAAATTTAAACTATAATTTTCCTTGCTGTGCCTCTTTTGAGAGTATATCTCTGGAGTGTTCCTAAGAATGGCACCAGTTTACAAAAAGTTTTGAAGAGTTTTGTTTGGTATAAATTGTCTTTTTCCTTTAATCTTACAGAGAACATTCTGAGACTCCAGTCACTTTTGATGCAGATACTTTTCTTAATTATTTTGATAAGATCTTAGGTGAGTTACAGTGTGATGTTTATTTTCATTTTGCAAGTGTAAGTAGTATAGCAATTGCTAGAACATTGGAGCATTGGATCTCATTTGCTTTTTTTTTTTTAATGATTTTGAGTTGCTTTCAACCATTAATTATTGCCCTATTGAATGATTTTGCAGAGGATGCCTTGCTTAGTGTCTGACATAGTAGCTGTTCATTAAATCTTTGTTGAATGAATGAATGCTGTGTGTTTAGATAGGGTTTTACATGGGCTCCTGTATTACAGTTTTTTTTCTCTTTTAGACATACTGCATGTAAACACTAATAGCCCAATTTTAAAAAAATCAGCAAAGGATATAAACAGGCTTTGAAGAATAAATATAATCAATAAATATAAACAGGCCTTGAAGAATAAATATAATCAATAAATAGAAACAGGCCTTGAAGAATAAATATAATCAATAAATATTTGAAAATACTTAACTGTTTCTAGTAAGCAAGTAAATACACAATAAAAATAAGAACTTTTTTTTTTGCCCATGATATTGGCAAAAATTTAAAAGATTGATAATAACCAGTTTTCTCAAGAGTTGGAGAAATGAGCACTGTCAAACTGTGGGAGTAGAAGTGTAAGTTGTCTTTTCTCAAGGCAGTTTGGTACTCCAGAATGTTCAGAAACTTTGACTTAGCTATTTCACTTCCAGGAATTTAATTTATGAAAAAGTTATATATGCTAAGATGGTGATTGCAACATTGTCATAGCAAAAATTGGATTATAGTTCAGTTTTACAAAAAAAAAATGTAGAAAAGCAAACCATAGTTCAATATGTATATATATAACAAATGTGTTTTATATATATGTACATATACACACACACACAGAATTGCATAAAAAAAGGTCTGGGTACCCACTGAACTGTGAAAAGATCTTTAACTCTGGGAAGAGAGTGAAATGTGAGACAATTCTGTATAACTTGAATGTTTACATCAAAATGTATTCCTGGATTATGTAGTTTTTAAATTTTTTAAGTAAAAAATTTTAATTAATTGAATTCACATTAAAAACAAAAAGCTGAATCTTTCAGCTCAGCCTGTGTACTTTTCTGCAAGTGTTTGCCAGCAGTACCATTTTCTGGAGGGGATTTTTCTGAAGTAGTTTGCCTAATATTCGCTCTTTTTTGCAGATAACATTCTAATTCTTTTGAGATGTGTAATCACTCCAAAAAAATTTAATGAGTGGCTCTTTCTGTGTTGGGGTCTATGTAGGTTCAAGGCCCCATTACCCAGACTCTGATGATCTGGATGAGGAAGACTCTGAATGTTTAGATAGTGATGATGACTTGGATCTTGAAACACAGGAGCCTGGGGAAGAAGCATCTGTAAAAGGAACTCTTGATGATCTCAAGTCATACATGGCCCAGATGGACCAGGAACTCGCACATACCAGCATTGGCAAAAGTTTCACCACCCAGAAGCAAATGGTATGTGTGTGTTTAACCTCTTTCCCTTTTGAGTCTAGTACAAAGGATAGCTAAAACCATATTTTATCTTAGGTTTTCTCTTCTTTTTGTCTATTTGATTCATGATAATTTTCTGTGATGAATTTTTTAATTTGAATAAATAAGAATGCTAATTTTTTCCTAACACTGGTAGGATGACGGATTATTGATTTTCTTAAACATAAGCTTGACTATATTACTTATTCTATGTTATCTATCAGGATTTTTTTTTAAGTCATGTGATATGTTCAAATTAGTATGTGGTTGCATACTCCTACGAAAAGCTTAAATTGATTTTAAAAAAAGAGAAAGGAGGGCTTCCCTGGTGGTGCAGTGGTTGAGAGTCCGCCTGCTGATGCAGGGGACACGGGTTCGTGCCCTGGTCCGGGAAGATCCCACATGCCGCGGAGTGACTAGGCCCGTGAGCCATGGACGCTGAGCCTGCGGCGTCCGGAGCCTGTGCTCCGCAACAGGAGAGGCCACAACAGTGAGAGTCCCGCGTGCCGCAAAAAAAAAAAAAAAGAGAGAGAAGGGATATTAAATATCCAAGTAATTTTCAAGTCTTAATAGTGTTTGTTTTATATGTTTCCCTTATGTAGAGCCAAATTTAGAATTCGTCTTCCACTCATGTTTTTATCCTAGTTTTTATACCAGCACTGTCGAACCACAGATAGAAAGAGAATGGACCCTGGAGTCTCATGGGCTGGGTTTGAAATCCAGCTCAGCTATCCACTGTGAATGTATCCATTAACCAATAATCTTCATGTCATAGAATGAACGTGAGAACCAAATGAGACAACAGTAAAACCCATAATGAGCCCTGAATTAGTGTCATTCCCCTTGCTTTGATTATCTTAACCACATTTGAAACTAATCACTTTTAGTATTGCCCAAACCTACTAGAAACCATACATTAGGTTTTAATGTGAATATGAACCGCCTGAAGATCTTGTTAAAATATAGATTTTGGTTAAGTATGTCTAGGGTGGGCCTGAGATTTTACATTTCTAACAAGTTCCCAAGTGATGGATGTGCTGCTGGTCCATGGACCACACTTTGGGTAGCAAACATATAAAAATCTATAGATCAAGCTGCAATCTCTCAAATTCTTTCCTCAGCCTATGAAATCAGAGGCTCAAGTACCAATTCACAGTCTCTGTGGTTGGATCCCACAAGGCCTCAGGTTTTTATTTTGTTTTCTCCTTGGGGTGGGGGTTGTGGGTAGGGAAGAAATCTCACTTCTTGCATGTAGAGAAAATTTAGATTCTTTTTTTTTTTAGTGCTCATTTTGTCTGTTTATTTCTTTTAAAACTCTTAGGCAAGCTATAAAGTTACCTCCTTAACTCTGGTTATCTCCCTTGGGCTATTTCAAAATCGGGAAGATATCCATTTAATTTGCAGAAACTTATCCTAGGGAGAAGTGTGTTTTAATCTTCAGAACCAAATTTTAATATGTGTGTTAAATTACATAGTTTATTATTAGACTTCATTTTTATTTTCTATCAAGAAGGGGATTTCCTTTCTAATATGGAAACCAATTTTACATTGTTGTTTATTTAGCTTTTTAAGGTAACTACCATCCAACCTAAGAGCATACTGTACCATGATTTTCTTTTCCCTCCATGAACAAGGAGCCTCTATCCCAGACTGCCAGTAACAATTCAGAGGAGGAAGATTCTGGTGCAGGAGGATCTGTTATGACACCAGTGGATATAGACCTGAACCTGGTTTCAAACATACTGGAATCCTATAGTTCCCAAGCTGGACTGGCAGGACCTGCTTCCAACCTTTTACAAAGCATGGGTGTGCAGCTGCCTGACAGCGCTGATCACAGACCCATAAGTAAGCCAACAAAAGATTAGCCAGCAAACCTAGCCTCTGTTTTTTCTTCTTAAATAAATATTGAGTCTGACTATGCTCATTTCTAGTTTTGATTACACATTTAGTAAAAATGTTTTCTTCATTTTAAGTTCACAGATTAACTTCTCCTCTTCGAGCCCCAAGTGTTGCCCTCTCTGCACAAGTCTTTATCATCTCAACTCTGGGATGCACACAAGGTTTTGAAATCAGCAGAAGAGAGAGAATCAAGTCCTTGAGATAAGATGTACACTCCATGTTTAGAACATTAAGTTTATCGAGAATTAAATATTGGGTAGAGGAAGGAACGTAGATAGGCAAACATAAGGAATGAATGAGTTGCTTTTTTATTCCAGTTACCAATGACCTTGAGTCAGTCTCCCTCTGGTGCCCAATAATTTTAGCGTTTTACCTGTTTTTGCTATTCTTCTTCATGGACCCATTGGGTTCTTTTTATCCTTAGCACCTTCATGATTCATTGCCACATAAATATTCTCCAGCCAGGTGAGCCCTGCACCAAAGTTTCTTTTATTTGTCTGCCATTTTTCAGTACCCCAACCCTGCCCTCTTTTGCCTCTGCTTTCAGTTATCCTTGGAGTTCTAAGAAGCACAGCCCTCTTCCCACTCACTGCTGGGAAACAAAGTTCAATGTTGCAGCTCCTCCTATTAGGCATTCTCATTCTTCTTTTCCAGCAAAACACATTAATCCAAAAGTAAACACTCCATGGTAAGTTTGAGAAACTCACAACCAGGAATCCTGCACACTCCCCTTTCTATCAGTATTTTCAGATTCCCCAGTCTGAAAATACTGTGTACACATGTGCTCACAAACACACCCACAAAGAGATAGAAAACATTGGGAGATGGTAATACACATGGACCCTGAACTGTTTTCTTCTAACTGCAAGATATGAAGAAATCTCAGGGTGTCTCTTTCGAGAGTGCTTTTCCCTTCTACATGCTAGGTTCAGCCCAGGTCAGGGCAAGCTGCCAATCTAACAGGACAATCAAGTCCCATCACGTATTATCCCTCAGCATTTCCTGATGAAGGCAGTTTGATTTCCCCAAAGCAAATGATGTTTTGCTGGCAATGGTGAGAGTAACAACCTTTTGGGATCAAAAGGAAATTCAGTCGCTTCAATCTTTCTAGTTCTAGAATCTCTTTTACTCAGTCCTGTGGGACTTGGATGTGTGAATAATCTTAGGGTCTCTGGCACTTGTGTCTTTAATCACTAGTTAGTTGCCTAAAAGTACCTGAAGATAAGACTTTCCCCAGCCATTCCTCTTTTCAAACGGACCTCTAACAGGATTTCTTCTGAATATTGCTTTAGTCATACCACAGACTTGGAATCTGGACTTAAATGTTTGTCACACTAATAAAGAGATTACTCCCTCCCACCCCCAATTCTCACTTTCTACAATTTTCTCACTTCATAAGACAGAAATATACATCTGAACAAAGGTACAGAAATTTATTTCATTTCCTCCAGATAAGTGCTTCTTCCCTATGACAAGGTTTAGAATGGCATATATGAATGATGAGAAATCCTAAATTTAGTTTATCCCATAAAACTCAAGAAATGGTTCATCTTCATTGATCGCTTCGTTGAAGTTACAACACTAACTGGGTGTGCAAAAGGCAGCAACCATTTTACGTTGAGGAAAACAGGCATGGCAAGTGATAATCTTTTCCCTGGGTCACAAACTGAGCAAATAACAGCAAAAAAGACACGCTCTTGAGCCCCACTGGCATGCAGTTACCTCAACAGAACGTCACTGCCTCTGATTTACTAGAGAGTACCTTGAGGAAGACCTTAACTCCCACTTTCCTGGGATGAAAGACTTAAAGGAATATGACTTTTATTTAACTACCATGTACAAAATAATTACCTCTACACGAATTCAAAAATGTTGTGCTGGGCTTCCCTGGTGGCACAGTGGTTAAGAATCCGCCTGCCAGTGCAGGGGACACGGGTTCGAGCCCTGGTCCGGGAAGATCCCAGATGCTGCAGAGCAATTAAGCCCGTGCACCACAACTACTGAGACTGTGCTCTAGAACCCGAGCCACAACTACCGAGCCCGCACGCCTAGAGCCCGTGCTCCACAACAAGAGAAGCCACCGCAATGAGAAGCCCGCGGACCACAACAAAGAGTAGCCCCCACTCGCTGCAACTAGAGAAAGCCCACGCACAGCAACGAAGACCCAACACAGCCACAAATAAATAAGTAAATAAATTTGTTTTTAAAAATTGCTATTTTTTAAAATTGTACGAGGATAAAAAGGAACCCAGTAGAGGGTTGAGATCTGCTATATATTTTCAATATTAAGATAGAAGTTGTAACCAAAATTATACCAGGCACATTTTGGCAGTTAGTATAAACCCAGCATTGACAAAGCCGCATGCCAAAAGATGTTTGCTTCCAAAGCACAGGAGAAAATGAATGAGCAAGGGCCCATATCCAAACTAATGCTTCAACTTTCCCTCTGATTTTGACAATTGTCATATCAGTTTTGGCATTTTTGATTGCCTATGATTAGGAACTTCTTTTATTAACACTGCTGGCAGATGTGCCTTGCTGGAGGCTCACCATCTGCTCTGCCTTCTTATGATGTTGGCCTGGAGATGACCTTTTGTCACCACCTCTTCATCAGTTGATCTCTGATGTGCCCCTCTGAGATAGGAGGGATTTATCTGATTAGGTGGCCTGATCTGAGCTAAGCAGGCAGGATAGAACAGGTCGGTTTTTCCACCCACTCCTTTATCAGTTGGTGGGCAATGGCTGACTTGGGGGGCAACCAGAATGGGAAAGCCCCATTCTGTTGCTGATAATATGGGTTGTCTTTCCTCAGGGCTGTGGCCACCTCATCACGACTGAACCAGGCAGCTGCTTCTAGTTCTCTCAAGTTCACCTGGATCTGAAAGACATAAGGAAAAACAGGATATAAGGTTAGGAGATACAAAACTTAGAATACGACGGCCAAAGATGAGAAAATGGTTCCAGAACTGAGCAGTCTTAGAAGGTAATATCTGGGATCTATAGTCTGGGAGATAATCAGCTCTAGATAGGGTCCAGAGGCAAAAGTACCATAATTAAGAGATGAGAGTTAAGTATATATTTTAAATATTTAAAAAATATTTTAAAAATCCTGGAAGCTCAAATAGTAAAATATTGAGTGGTTTGGGAATTCCCAGGCAGTCCAGTGGTTAGGACTAGGCACTTTCACTGCTGTGGTCCAGGTTCAATCCCTGGTTGGGGAACTAAGATCCTGCAAGCCATGCAGCGTGGCCAAAAAAAAAAAAAAAAAAGAGTGGTTAACATTGAGAGGTAAAATTATATAACTAAAAAACGAACATATAAGTGTTACTCTTCTTTAAAGGATGTGTTAATTAATGATAGTCAAAAGCATAGTATCTGCCTTGCAAGAAGCAAAAATGCAAACTGCATCCACAGGGAGCTGAGACAGATTAGATATTATTCATTGTATAGAAACCAAAGCACAAAATAGACAGACTTTGGCACATAGGGACCACAACACCATCTGTCAGGGATGTTAGAGCAAGATGAGGTGGGATAAGACAACATCTAAGTCCCTTTCAATCAGAAGTTCCTATGATTTTATATTATTAGTCCCCAACATCCTGACTGGAGCAATAATACCAATTCTGAAATCAATCATTAAATTTTATATATTTATTGTGTGCCTATTCTATGCAAGACTGTTAATTTCCTGATGATGAAAGATAAATTGTTTCATGATTGAGATATATACAAGGAAGAATGGTGATTGTGTTGGCACTCCCAATTTTTATGGTAATTAGTTGTTTATAAGATTGCAAATTCCTTAAAGGTATAAATCATATATTACATGTCTTTGTATAATCTAAACAATGCTGGACTAGACAGGTGCTTAGTAAGTACCTACGGACCAGCTTGGATGAGGCAAAGGATATATCATAAGGGAAGCATCAGAACTCACTTCTGTCTGCCCTGGTCTCACAGTTGCATGACAAGCAATCATGAGTGCGCCATTAGGAAAGGGCCAGTGCTGAGATGCAGAGTATTGCAGTCTTTCCACCTCCAATCCCACCTCTTCTGCAACTTCCCGCCGGACAGCCTCTTCCAGACTTTCACCTATAAGCACACAGATTAATTCAGGACAGCCCTGCAGCAGGAAGGGTGATACAGAAGCCCGTTGGCGAAAGGAGCGCAAAACTGGCTCCCAAGTCAATGAAATACTCTTGGAAGAGCCCTAAATCTCTGAGTCTCTACACTAGGAATCAAGTCTGAAGTTGGGTATTGAACCACAATACTTGAACCTACTAGGTTAGTTACACAAAATAAGAGCTGGAGAGGCTACTGCTGCCCTCAGGTTTTTAATAAAATTCAAATGCCACATTTCACCATTTGCAAATTTTACCCCAATAGACTGACAAAAAAAAAACCAACCTGTAAATAAACATTAAATTCTAGTTAATATTATATTAATATGCATGTTGAAATATTTAGGAGAAAGTGTACTAATGTCTGCAATCTATGCATCAAAAAATAAGATGGATTAATGGGTGGATAGAGGAATGGATAGACAGATATGTGATAAAGTAAACATAGTAATTATGGAATTTAGGTGGTGAGTATATGGGTGTTTACTGTATAATCTTCCAGCTATGCTTATGTTTGAAAATTTGCCTATAAAACATTGGAAAACTGATGCCACAAAGTAGTTTTCTTAATATAATAAGGAAGAATGTGCTTGAGACACCAAGCACTATGGCAACAAGAATAAGAAATACATACTATTTCATACTATAAGAGTTCATGTCTTTCAGTGTTATCTGTATATGCCCGAAATTCCTTACCTATATCACAAAAACCTGCCAAGGCAGAATACATTCCCTTGGGAAAGGAACTCTGGCGGGCAAGCAGGCATTGAGTCCCATCTGACACCAGAGTGATCACCACAGGAGTCATCTAGGAAAAGGGGATGGAAACTTGGGCACTAGGGCTTTGGGGCCTGTTAATGAAACAAAGTAATGGGTAACTAAGGAAAGCCTTTTAGTTGTACAGGCTTCCATCCACAAGACAAAGTAGTGCACAGCCTTCTTGGATTACTGAACTTTTAAAGCAATGCTTACCTGTGGATAGTAGATGATCTTATTGGAAGGGCACACACGCTTGCTACCAGCCACATTCTTCTTGGTGGGCTGTCCACTTCTGCTGCAAAACTGATGAGCATCATGCCAACGGAGAAGAGCCTGAGCCTAGGAATACAAAGATGGGCTTGGTTTCATTTGGAGAGAATGTGGGGCTCATCTATAATGGTGCTGGGGCTACTATTTAGAGCAACTCAAAGGGACGCACCAATCCCTTTTCAGCTCACCTACTTTAAATGCTTATTAACTATTTAAACTTTAAAATAAGGAAACTATTTGAACATAGTCCTCTAGCATCTGAAGTATGAATTTTATTTTATTTTATTTTGGGGGGCTGTGCCGTGTGGCTTGCGGGATCTTAGTTCCCTGAACAGGGATTGACCAGGCCCACAACAGTGGAAGCCCAACTCCTAACCACTGGACCGCCAGGGAATTCTCTGAAGTATGAATTTTTTAAAAGCATATTTTAAATGTATTATGAATTATTTTTAAAATATGATATATAAAATATCATAATGAACACCTGTGAACTTATGAGCCAGTTTAAAAAGAAAACATTTTCAGTATAATTAAACACCCCAACGTGTACTCCCCTCCAATAAAGTTGGAATTTTTTGCAAATAAAAAATGTTTAGGGACTTCCCTTGTGGCCCAGTGGGTAAGACTCCACGCTCCTAATGCAGGGGGCCTGGGTTCCATCCCTGGTCCTGGAACTAGATACTACAACTAAGAATCTGCATTTCACAACTGAAGAAGTCTGCATGCCACAACGAAGATCCTGTGTGCTGCAACTAAGACCTGGCGCAGCCAAAAATAAATAAATAATCAATTAATTTAAAAGACGTTTAGAGATACCTCTTTAAATGGACAATCAAAAGCACTTTAGCAAGTAAAATCTAAAGCTGGAGGACAAGTCGTTAAAGCAATATAAAATAACTTCTCATGATGTATATGTCATGCTGTGGGTCATTAAAAATGTTTATAAGGTTGATAGATCATATTGCCATATATCTGCACACCCTCAGGAGACAATGGTACTAACAACGGTCCTGCCAAAAACAGGGTAAAAGAAAGAAGAATAAGCAATCTCCCTACAGCACATTGTCCTTCTGCCAAGGTTTGTAGGAAGGACTATGATCTGAAAAAAAAAAATCAAATGTTTCCCATATACACTACTTTACTTAATTTGCTACAGAACCAAGAAATTAATCTACCGTGGATAGCAAGGAGGCATCCTTCACATTCAGCTGAAAGAGAGCCTTCCTCAGCCCAATGAAAGACCCCTTGAGCTCTGTCTCCATTTCAGGTTTCTGTAAGGAAGCTAAAAAATTAGAAAAGAGAACAAAATGAAATGAATGTCAAACTTTACCTCAGGGGCCCTCTCAAGTATATTCTGTTAGAACAGTGTTTCCCAAACTCACCTAATATGACTCAACTAGGGAGAATAAAGAAATATACAGGTTCTCAAACCTCTGCCTGGAGATTCTGAATAGCAAGTGAGTGAGGCCCAGAAATCTTTATTTTTTAACAAGCACCAGGAGATTCTTATATTCAGGCAAATTTGGGAACATTAGAGCATAGTGTTTCCCAAGATCCTCTTCAGGGCAATAAGAACATTTGCACTAGCCACACACTATCCCCGGAAAAAAAGATGAAAGGGAACCTCTAAGCTCCTATCTGAACTTCATTCCAGCATCATTACATTTACAGCTACACCGTGAAAGAGAGAAGGAAAGCCTGACAGGAGCCATGAGCCTCTAGCAAACCAGTTCCCAAATGCAGGTCTGAAGACCCAGAGCTACTCCAAGGTAACATGTTTATTCACCTGCATTGATGAGAGAAATAAGAATAATGTCATGAATTTTAAAACATTTCTTATGAAATATTTAAGACATATAAAATGTATAAAGGTACAGAGACTAATACAGTAAACATCTTTGTACCACCACCTAGCTGAGAAAGAAAGCATTAAAATGTCCTTTAAGTGATGATGATGGTAGATGGTACTATCTTTTAAGGTCCTAACTTAAGAGAAATTGAAATTGTTTTGTATTCTTAAAATGCTCTTTGAAATTTTACTATTATGTGGAATCCCAAAGTCTAAGAATCACTGGGAAGTCCCCATCAGGAATAATGTTATGTACCATTTATGGAAGAGGAGCTATTTAGACCTAGATCCAGAGCAAACCATGCTTCTTGCTGTTCGGAGCATCCAATTAGCACGGAATCTTCTATTGTTTGCATGTCCTGCCCGAACTTACCCAGGAGCCTTTCCAACTCTAAGAAACACAGAAGGAGAAGGGAAGAAAACAAGGGTTTTAATGAAACCATCAGAGCTATACTAGACTTATGGGAAATCATCTACTTCAACTTGAAGTAGGTACAGCTGGCTTCTAGTCACTGCCCTGCAGCTAATTAGCTATGTAATCTTGGCCTAATCACTTAACCTCTCAAGGCCTCCATTTCCTCATCAGCAACCTGAAGAGTTTAAAGGAATTCTTTCTGTGTAACACTGTATTACTCTATGATTGTATCATGAAAGGAGCATATCCCCTAGTTTTAAAGATACATGATAGTTGACTTATTAAAGCACTAAAAAAAAAATAAGTGTCAAACTTAAAATGATAGAGAGACCAAAGCATTTCTGTAATTTACTCTTCAGATCATGCTGCTTTTGTGGGCCAGGGTAGACTACGCATCTGAGACCCTGGTCTGTAAAGACAAGTGCTGTATAGGGAGGAAATCTATTCTCCTGTGCATGAAGGGCTCATATTTATTTGTTCATAATACAAGATTACATTGCTAGTCTATAAATAATGTTTAGTGCCTTCTGATAAACATCCTCATATACTTATGCACTGCTAGAAACTACCTAAGTATTCCAACATCTGACCCTGGCAATGTATTTAGAAGTTTGTGCATAGTGACATCATATAAAACTCAAGGTAGCATCTTGAATGCCAAATCCCAATGGCTTAGATATCTCTAGTTATATACCTTAAAAGAGTTCTCAAAACAATTTTAGTTCACGTTTAGTTTTGACCCTTCTAAGGAGAAATTAAGTCATGATGCAAATCTTAAACAGTGTAACAGTGAACAGCTCCTTGGAGGCTGGAAATTGCTGGTCCAAGGCAGGGGTTGGCAAAATATTTCAAGTTCTGTGAGCCATACAGTCTCTGTCACAATACTCTGTTTTACCATTGTAGTGCAAAAGCAATCATAAACAATATGTAAATGAATGAGTGAGGCTGTGTTCCAATAAAAATGTATTTACAAAACAGACATGGGTTCCAATTTGGACAAAAGTTTTCCTGACCCTTGGTTTAAGGCTATAGTGGTTCATACCATCACCAAAAAATATTCAATTGGGCAATTCAGGTTTATACATTAAATAATTAATTGGCAGAAGAAGTTTGAAAAATCTGGCCTCTAAACTCGGAGGATTCTTCTCAGGGATTTGATATGGACCGAGTTCTGCTTAGCGGCCACAGCCTGGTCTACTTTACTAGTCTACTTTGGGCTTACCTAATAGGCTATGCTGGGGGGCCAGGTATTGACGTTCTGATTTCTGAAGCAAAGGAGCCAGGTTATGAAAGAGGTAAAATGCTCCTGTCTGCTGGGCTTTTTTACATGCATCATCATCTTCCTTCAGCTCAAATAAATACCTGTATTTTGGAAATAATCAAAACATTACAAAACCACACTTAGTTTCTTTTACAGCGTTCATCTTTGAGAATTCTGTTCCTGCACTGGTCTCCTACCACAGTTATTTCCTTTTATTTATTTACATCCTAAATTTCTTTAAAAAAGGATTTGAGGTGGCTACAGGGGGTCATTCCTTCCTTTGTCCTACTATATACCTTGCCTATACTTCTGTGGTTGCACTTACATGGTGCTATTTGTTAATCTGTGTCTCCCCTGAAAGACTATGATCTTTTTTTTTTTAACATCTTTATGGAGTATAATTGCTTTACAATTGTGTGTTAGTTTCTGCTTTATAACAAAGTGAATCAGCTATACATATACATATATCCCCATATCTCTTCCCTCTTGCGTCTCCCTCCCTCCCACCCTCCCTATCCCACCCTTCTAGGTGGTCACAAAGCACCAAGCTGATCTCCCTATGCTATGCGGCTGCTTCCCCCTAGCTATCTAATTTATGTTTGGTAGTGTATATATGTCCATGCCACTCTCTCACTTTGTCACAGCTTACCCTTCCCCCTCCCCATATACTCAAGTCCTTGCTCTAGTAGGTCTGTGTCTTTATTCCCGTCTTACCCCTAGGTTCTTCATGACCTTTTTTTTTTTTCTTAGATTCCATATATATGTGTTAGCATACGGTATTTGTTTTCCTCTTTCTGACTTACTTCACTCTGTATGACAGACTCTAGGTCCATCCACCTCACTACAAATAACTCAATTTCATTTCTTTATATGGCTGAGTAATATTCCATTGTATATATATGCCACCATCTTCTTTATTCATTCATCTGATGATGGACACTTAGGTTGCTTCCATCTCCTGGCTATTGTAAATAGAGCTGCAATAAACATTGTGGTACATGACTCTTTTTGAATTATGGTTTTCTCAGGGTATATGCCCAGTAGTGGGATTGCTGGGTCGTATGGTAGCACTCTTTTTAGTTTTTTAAGGAACCTCCATACTGTTCTCCATAGTGGCTGTATCAATTTACATTCCTACCAACAGTGCAAGAGGGTTCCCTTTTGTCCACACCCTCTCCAGCATTTATTGTTTGTAGATTTTTTGATGATGGCCATTCTGACTGGTGTGAGGTGATACCTCATTGTGGCTTTGATTTGCATTTCTCTAATGATTAGTGATGTTGAGCATCCTTTCATGTGTTTGTTGGCAATCTGTATATCTTCTTTGGAGAAATGTCTATTTAGGTCTTCTGCCCATTTTTGGATTGGGTTGTTTGTTTTTTTTGATATTGAGCTGCATGAGCTGCTTGTAAATTTTGGAGATTAATCCTTTGTCAGTTGCTTCATTTGCAAATATTTACTCCCATTCTGAGGGTCGTCTTTTCGTCTTGTTTATGGTTTCCTTTGCTGTGCAAAAGCTTTTAAGTTTCATTAGGTCCCATTTGTTTATTTTTGGTTTTATTTACATTTCTCTAGGAGTTGGGTCAAAAAGGATCTTGCTGTGATTAATGTCATAGAGTGTTCTGCCTATGTTTTCCTCTAAGAGTTTTATAGTGTCTGGCCTTACATTTAGGTCTTTAATCCATTTTGAGCTTATTTTTGGGTATGGTGTTAGGGAGTATTCTAATTTCATTCTTTTACATGTAGCTGTCCAGTTTTCCCAGCACCACTTATTGAAGAGGCTGACTTTTCTCCATTGTATATTCTTGCCTCCTTTATTAAAAATGACTATGATCTTCTTAAGGGCAGGGTCTGCCTTAGTTCTGTATCATGGGTAATTAGCACATTGAATGGCTCAATTCAATAAGTATTTATTGAATTGAACTCCAAGGGTAATAAATATTTACTGAATTGAACCTCAAAGTACTTTGCCAATATTATGCTGTGAGGCAAGAATTTACATGCAGTGCAGTGAAAGGAAAACAAGTTCAGTGATAAAACATCAACCACAGAGCACCTAGAGATGGGAGCAGACTTTATTATTGCAGACAAGGAACAAACAGTATACCTTCAGAAACCCTTATTCAATCTAGGGATGATAAAGAGCAACTTTTATCTTCAATGCACTCTTGTTTCAAACATCTCTTCCCCCAGGTGGATGCCGTTAGCTTCTTATCTCTACTGAAGAGACCACTGATGAAAGTGAAGCCATATTTGACCTACACTTATTTAATAAGTGTAATATTTTCAATAGCCAAAATTAAAATGTAGAAGGAGAGAACATCCTGTAATTAGTTTCTCTAAAAAAAAAAAAAAAAGTAATGGAGCAAGTTCTGTACCTTCATTAAGGACGGCCTAAGTCTATCCTTTCAAGAGACTTGGGAATCAGGGCAGGAACCGCGTGATTCAGGGAGGACTGAATGTGGATTCTCCTTCTGCGGCTGTAGGGATAATGATTTTTTTTTGGCCCTACCACGCAGCCTGCAGGATCTCAGTTAGCCGACCAGGGACTGAACCCAAGCCCCAGCAGTGAAAGCCTATGGTCCTAACCACTAGGCAACCAGGGAACTCCCAGGGATAATGATTTTGACTGCTGAAAGCCCTACAACAGACTCTCAGGTATATGGCATATTTTGTCACTTAAGTAGGAAACACAGTTTACAGATAATTTCTGTAGGGTCTGGGAGCTTTTGTAACACCAGTAGAGTTAGCTCCACATGAAACTACAAAGTAAAATGATAAACATGCCCCAGTGGCATCTATAGGAACCTATTTTTGACTGTATGATAAAAGCGATTGCAGTGAGCTCTTTGTAAACAGAAGACAAAAGAAACCTGAGATTTGAATACTCATGATATTTTTATACTTATTGTGAGTGACTGCAACCTCCTGGGACAAAGTCTCAATGTATGCCAAAGGAGAGCTATATGCCACTCAGAAGTTACCAAATATAAACAATAGAACAAACTGCTAACTTCGTAAAAGAACAGTAGGAGTGATGCAACCTGTGCTTTGCCCTAAAGATCCTAAAAAGCAAAACATCTACAAAAACATCCAGGTTAAGGTCTTAAACCTGGGGCCTCACTGGAACTGGGACTGAGATCCAAAAAGTTCCTTGCATTCTTCTTGATTGGAACACTTTTTTTAGAAATGCATTTTCTTGCTGTATACCTGAAACATTGTAAATCAACTATACTTCAATAAAAAATAAATAAGCTAGAAGGATATATTGTACAGCACAGGGAATATAGCCAATATTTTATAATAACTTTTAATGGAATATAATCTATAAAAAGTTTGAATCATTGTGTTAATCACCTGAAACTAATATAATATTGTAAATCAACTATACCTCAATAATAAATAAATAAATCACTTACAAATGCATTTTTCCCCTTTAAGTATAATAGTTTAGAAACCATAACACTAAGATTATCAAACTTAAACTGTTTTTTCTTATTAATTTATACCCCCATAACATAGGAGCAGGTTTTTTAAAAATTTATTTATTTATTTATTTATTTATGGCTGCGTTGGGTCTTCGTTGCTGTGCGCGGGCTTTCTCTAGTTGCAGCGAGTGGGGGCTCCTCTTCGTTGCGGTGCGCGGGCTTCTCATTGCGGTGACTTCTTTTGTGCAGCATGGGCTCTAGGTGCACAGGCTTCAGTAGTTGTGGCTCACGGGCTTAGTTGCTCCGTGGCATGTGGGATCTTCCCAGACCAGTGCTCGAATCCGTGTTCCCTGCATTCGCAGGCGGATTGTTAACCACTGCGTCACCAAGGAAGTCCCCGAGTGGTGGGATTCTCGATGATTTCCCTTGTTTAAAAAAATTGGTAACTGTATTTTCTGATTTCTATATAATGACTATTTTTTAACTTTTATAATAAGAAAAAAGGGACTTCCCTATGAAGCCCATGTACCTAGAGCCAGTGCTCCACAACAGGAGAAGCCACCACAATGAGAAGCCCGTGCACAGAGACAAAGACCCAACGCAGCCTAATTAATTAATTAATTAAATTAAAAAAATAAAGAATCCCACCACTCAGAGATGATCATTGTTTATACCTTGGAATTCTCCAAACTATTTATTAATATTATGCATCTATAAATATACAATAAGTACTTTTAGAACCGATCTACTAATTTGTAGCCTTTTTTGTAAGCATATTAACATTTTTCACACCATATTCTTTACTGATAGAATTTTATTTTTCTTATGATTTTTTATTCATTTTCAATACATTTAATCACTTTAACACTCATTTTTTAAATTCTGTTATTGTTCTTAGAGTCTCAGCCTGAGAACTGTAAATAACCCAAATGACCAACAATATCTAAAACAAGTATTGCAATTTTGTTGTCTTCTCACTCTTGCTCATGTAAGATCGTGTATGTTTATGTGTCTTTAAATATTGAACTGGGCACTCATGTATGGCAGAGCTTTCAGTGTGGGAAGCCCTGGTTGTGAGTGTATCCCTCCAGAGGGGTTTTACATCTGCAAGTCTACAAATACTACTTAAACTCTTTTCTTAGGTCAGGGGTTTTAGACCACACCACATAGATGGTGCAAACTTAAACCCCAAAACTGAGTGAGAGCAGGCTACTGATTTCAAATTCACAGATTTTAAATTTGCCCGGGCTGGGGACAAAGAAGTCCTTTATCACCTTCCTGTACTGGTGTAGATTTTTTTTTTTTTCTAGTCTGCCTTTCACTGTGGTTTAGTTCTTGGGGGAGGGAGTTGCGGGAGGATGGGGGAGGTATGCAGGTGGTATGCAGGGACTGGAGTTATCTACCTTATTTTCAGGAACCTTAATGAAATATTATTCAATATAGTTTTTAATTCTATCATATGGGTATATCATGATTTAATTAATTTTTCCCTTACTGTTCATTCATCCATTCAAATATTTCAGTGCCTACTATGTGCCAGATACTAGGGTTTTATGCACTAGGGGTACCATAGGGGAAAAGACAAAGTTCTTATCTTTTTTTCTTTTTAAGTCTTCATTGAATTTGTTACAATATTGCTTCTGGTTTTTTTATGTTTTGGTTTTTTGGCCCCAAGGCATGTGAGATCTTAGCTCCCCAGCCAGGGATCGAACTCACACCCCCTGCATTGGAAGGCGAAGTCTTAACCACTCGCCAGGGAAGTCCCCAAAGTTCTTATCTTAAAAAAAGAACTTATATTTAAGTATGTCAGACATTTTAGATATTGGAAATTTAGTTGTTTAGAAATTCTCTAATTATAAATAATTTGCATTGAACAACTTTATACGTAAATCTTAATCATATATCCATAATCCCCAATATAGGATTTTGAGATATTTATATTTTATAATATAAAGGACCAAAGATATAATAATCAGAGCTCAGTTTGGTCAAAACTCACCGTGTCTTAGTGACATAGGTTGACAGCAGCCTACAGCACCAAAAAGATTTTCTCCTGCGAGTAATTCCACAATACAGGGACATTGTCAGGTCCTTAGGGGATAAAGGAGTTTAGAAAAAAAAGAGAGAGATCATAGCATGCAATTTAAAGTAATGAATCACCAAGAGGGTTATACTTTAAGCCAGAATAGGATCACTATTTAATATTAAGGAAAGATAAACTGAATGGGAGTCAGATGATCTGGCTTCTAAATTGCATTTATAGTGCTAACTAGCTGTGGGATTTCAACTTCTCAGTACCTTTCCCAATCTACAAAATTGAAACCTGTTCTGCCTACCTAATAGGTTGTTGTGAGAATCAGCTAACTATCCATGAAAAAATATGTGCTCCTCCTTCCATATTGTGGAATTCTTGCTGGGTGGTAGTTGCCAAGCCAAGGCCTACATTTCTCTCCTCCTTTGGTCCTTTGGTAGGACCAAAACTAGGTCTTAACAATGGAATGTGACTAGAAGTGATGTGTATCTCTTCTAGGCTGACACAGTTAAGTAGTAGTATGCCTTCTTCATCCTCTGTCCCCGTCTGCTTGGAAGACTCTGGAATGGCAGAGACATGAGATGGAAGAGCCTGGATCCCTGAATCACTACATGGAGAAAAGCCACCCACCAACCAAAGAGTCCCCACCTTGGACTAATTGTGAAAGAGAAATAAGCTTCTACCATATTAAGCCACTGAAATTTTGAAGTTTTTTTTACAGCTGCTAGCATTACCCTAATAGACCAAGTAAGCCTAGGAGTATCTCCAGAGAAATGGAGCCAAGTTTCTCAGAATACATGAAAAGCAAAGTCCTTTTGAAAATGAAGTAAGAAGAATCCTGTAGATAAGAAAAATATAAAATTACAGGCATTTAGGAAAACATTTCAAAGGGCAGCTATGCAAACCCACATGGATCTAAGATACTTTTTAGATCTCACTGTGAGAGGAAAAATAATTCTATATCTTAAGAATCCATTCTGCAGAAGGTGATTTCTTTTAAATTGTATAACAGTAAGTGTTTTATTCTCCCTGAAAAGTACAGTTCACACTAGCAATAAAAAAGTCAAAGAAGTTCCACTGAAACAAGAAAATCAGTACAGTTAAATAACCAACTACCCTTTTAACTGTGCCCAAGGGAAGCAAGCTTTGACACTAAACCACCAAGGAATGTCTAAAGTTATTATTCAAAATGTATTGACCCAAGGGCTCAGACTTGGTAAACATGCTGATCAACAACTGGTAAACATGCTACATATGAAACTCACATCCACCTGTTCAAATTCCCCATTAGGAACAGGATAGTTGTTTCTGTTTGAATTGTCAACTATTATTGTACTTTATGCCTGATGGCACACTGGGGATAAAAATGCACTATTCACAAAATTAGTCTTGGAAGAAAATATTAGCACCATTATTTTACTTTAGATGACAAGCTCAGGCCTGCCTTCTATTTTGTTTTCAGTGCAAATTCATGTCTCCTCCAAAGCAAGAAAGGGACAGGGAAGTAAGCACTGGAGAGACTCAGACTTTTGTTCCTGGCTTTCCCACTGACAGAATTTGTGACCTGGGGCTGTCACCTAACTTGTTGGGGAGCTTGGTTTCTGTCTCACTTCTCACAGGGGAAGAAAGGAGAGCAAAGGGATCTAAAGTGTGTTATAACTATGTCAGGTTTTGACATACCTAATTCTCAGATCTGTTAGACTGTAAAATCCTTAAGAGTTGGGATTGCATCTTCCTATCTACAGCATCTTGCATAGTCCCTATCACAGTATAAAACACAATAATATGAATGAATGAATGAATGAATGAATGAATGAATTTATTCTATTTTACAGGAGAGGAAGATAAAGCTTTGAGAGGTTAACCATCTGAGATGACGATCTAGGGAGCAATAGATGGAAACTCAGGGCTATCTGGTTCCAAAGCTCATGTTTTGATGAGAAATACATGGGAAATCACCTTCCAGCATTCATGTACTATTTAAGTTTTTAGAAAGTACAATTTTTTAAAAGTAATTTTAAAAGTAAGTTTTTAAACAAGACTGACAGGGACTTCCCTGGCGGTCCAGTGGTTAAGACTTCGCCTTCCAAGGCAGGGGGTGCAGGTCCAATCCCCAGTCGGGGAGCTAAGATCCCACATGCCTCGTGGCCAAAAAAAAAAACAAACAAGACTGACAGAGATGAAAGATAATATTATTTTGACCAAAAAACTATTAAATAATGATGAGGTAAAGCCCTTAAGAGGAAGAATTTCTCTGAACTCCTGTAATAAATGATTCGCATATGCTTTGCATCCTGTTCATCTTAACAGAAGAAAGATTAATTTATAAAGCACTATAGCATGACAAAAAAGCCCATCTCGAATCTCTCTGGTTACTTCTACTAAGAAGAGGCCAGGTTCAGTAGTGTTTGAGAGAGTTCTTTTCAGGGAGTCTGATTTTTCATGATTGTGGACCTCAGTGGGATGGGAAATATGCAAAACTGAGGAGCTACTGGGAAACAGATTTCAAGGTCTCACTGACCAGCTTTATGGTTTGCTTTCTAAAACATAATTTTTCCTCCTTTAATTCAAAATAATTCAGGCATAATGCAGAGAAGTTAACAAATTCCATTTTTAAACAACTCTCCTAAAAAGCATCAGAAAATTATTAGCTGTAGTTAATCTGATAGCTCCACAAGTTATGATGCAAAACTGTGGTCATTGCCTGGTTTCTGCAAGAAGGAAGAGAGTCTGACAGAGAACTTTTTTCAAGTTCTGATTATGTCTCCCCATAAAATTCTTCTTCCACTTAGAACCTGAATAGGTTTCTCTTCTACTGTACTTACCCTGAATTCTCTTGGGGATGCCTGCCTAGGCCTCAACAATCAGCAGAACCAGCAAACTCCAAATGTTGGACTCTCTTTCCTCAATGGACGATTGCTCCCTCTGCCACACTTCCCAGAATCCTCCTAGAGATGCACTCTGGGAAATGTAGTTCAATCCCCAGGCATGCTGCTATGCCCTCCAGCTGCAAAGTTAACCGTGGTTGTCAAAAGCACGATCTTCTAAGATCTAAATTCATTACCAGGAGAACTACTGTGGTAGTTCTAGCATTAGATCCATTTTTCAATAACAAAAAGATAGTCTTTAAACCCATCCTCCTACACGAAGGCATATTTGGGGTAGGTCACGCAGAGAGGAGTATTGGGATGGGAATTCAGATACCTTTCAACCTTTCTGGATCTCTAATTCTATCTGTGTCTGCTAAGTTTAGAGCTAGCTCTAAAATTTCATGAAATTCTGCCAGTTTGAAAGGACAGGACTGTGTCTAGATGTGTTTGAGCTTTTGGGAGAATGCGTCCCTTGATGAACCAGGGCAAGAAGATTCCATCTGACTAAAAGCAGTCTCTCAACAAAACTTCTCTGGTGTTGTTCCTTTTTCTTCTTACTACTAAAGTTATTTGTTTACATGGAAGACAGTTTTGAAGGCCATTCTTTCAATATATATTTAATAAGTACCAAATGTGCTTGGAACTGTTATCCCCACAGGATACAGCAGGGAACAAAACACATGAAAATTTCTGTCCCCATGTAACTTACATTCTAGAGGAAGAAACAAAAAAGTAAATATACAATGTGTCAGGTGGTTATAAGTGCTATTTTATATAGGGTGGTCAGCCTCATTGTTAAGGTGATATTTGAGTAAAGACCCTAAAGGAGGTGAGGAAGGAGGCCAGGTGGATATCTATGGGAAGAGATTTGTAGACAGAAAAAAATCAGCAGATGCCAAAGCCCTAGGATGGAAGTGTGCCTGGCAGGTCTGAGGAAAGGCTAGGACAAAGCATGGTGGTCAGAGATGAGGTTAAAGAGTAGCCAAGCACCAGATCACGTAGGGCCTTGTAAGTCTTACAATTCTTATAGAGCCATTGTAATGCTTTCGGCTTTTACTCTGAGAAGATGTGATGTCACAGAACAGTTTGATCAGGAGAGTGAGATGATTTGACCTACATTTTATTTTTTAATTTTTTTTTAGTTTTTTTTTAAATTAATTAATTTATTTATTTTGGCTGAATTGGGTCTTTGTTGCAGTGCGCAGGCTTCTCATTGCGGTGGCTTCTCTTGTTGCAGAACACGGGCTCTAGGCGTGCGGGCTTCAGTAGTTGCAGTGCGTGGGCTCAGTAGTTGTAGCTGGCAGGCTCTAGAGCACAGGATCAGTAGTTGTGGCACACAGGCTTAGTTGCTCCACGGCATGTGGGATCTTTCCAGACCAGGGATTGAACCCATGTCCCCTTCATTGGCAGGTGGATTCTTAACCACTGCGCCACCAGGGAAGTCCCTTGACCTACATCTTATTTTATTTTATTTATTTATTTTCTTTGTGGTATGTGGGCCTCTCACTGCTGTGGCCTCTCCTGTTGCGGAGCACAGGCTCCGGACGCACAGACTCAGCGGCCATAGCTCACGGGCCCAGCCGCTCCGCGGCATGTGGGATCTTCCCGGACTGGGGCACGAACCCGTGTCCCCTGCATCGGCAGGCAGACTGTCAACCACTGCACCACCAGGGAAGCCCCCTTGACCTACATTTTAAAAGAATCACTCTGTGTGTGGTTAGACTGTAGGGGATAAGAGTTATTAAATCCTGAAGTCATTGTCAATATGTACCTAGGTTACGTGGGAAGGAAGAGTAGTAGTTCTGGGTAGTTGACCAGTTATTTCTTTTGGATCTTACTATTAGCACATGAACCCAAGGTTTTTATTAGATTGATTCATTAGCCTTAAGGAAGGCACAGATAATTTGAGGGAAATAAGATATAAAGTCAGAGAATTCCAAACAAATGGGGAAGAATGCTTAGAGAAAGTTAGGGCTCTAATAATTTTTTTAAATCAAAATAACTGTATTTTTGAGCAATTAAGTGTTAAGTGCTAGAATAAAAAATAGTGCTATGGTCTGAATGTTTTCATTCCCCCCCAAATTCATATGTCAAAACCCTAATGCCCAGTGTGATACTATTAGGCGGTGAGGACTTTGGGAGGTGAATATGTCATGTGGATGGAGCCATTATGAATGAGATGAATGCCCTCACTTAATAGGCCTGAGAGAGCTCCCTTGCCCCTTTCACCACATGAGGACACAGCTAGTAATCTGCAACTTGGAAGAGGGCCTTCCAAGGACCTGACCATGCTAGCACCCTGATCTTGGAATTCCAGCTCCAGAACTGTGAGAAATAAGTTTCTGTTTTTTTTTTAATCCACCTAGTCTGTGGTATTCTGTTATAGCAGCCCAAACAGACTGAAACAAATAGCTAGGATTAATTAAGCATTTACTGTATTCAGGCACTATGCAAAATGTTTCACATATTTATCATTAATCCTCACATCCTAAAAGATACATATTATTATTTGCACTTTACAGATGAGAAAACAGAGGCTTAGAAAAGTTACATAACTTGTCCATATTTACACAGCTAGTAAGTAGAAGGGCTGGATTTTAACCCAAGCCTATCTGACTGCAGACAGTCCTTGTGTCTTTGACTACCATAATGTATTATAGGCTTGGGTTATAGCTGACTGGGTGTGGGGCAGGGAAGCTCAATAAAAATATTGGAAAATATTGGAATGATAGAAATAATCTCATGTTCATAAATTGGAAGACTTAATTTTGTTGAGATGACAATATTCCCCTAATTGATCTACAGATTCAATGCATCCCTGTCAAATCACAGGTAGCTTGTTTGCACAAGCAACAAAAGAGAAAATAGGACTTCACCAAAATTTTAAAACTTTTGTGCTGCAAACAATACCACCAAGAACTTGAAAAGACAACCTACAGAATAGGGAAGAAAATGTATTGCCAGTCATACATTTGATAAGGGACTTGTAACCAGAACTTGTAAAGAATACTTACGACTCAGTAATAAAAAGATGAATAACTGAATTTTAAAATGAGCAAAGGATATGAATAGACATTTCTCCGAAGAAGATACAAAAATTACCAATAAATACATGAAAATATGCTCAACATCATTAGCCATCAGGGAAATGCAAATCAAAATTACAATGAGATAGCACTTCATACCCACTAAGGTGGCCACATGGAGAAAATGGAATCCTCATATACTGCTTACAGGATTGTAAGTGGTGTAGCTGCTTTGGCAAACAGGTTGGCTGTTCCTCAAACAGTTAAACATAGAGTTACCAAATGACCCACCAATTCCACTCCTGGGTATATATTCAAGACAACTGAAAACATATGTCCACACAAAAACTTGTACACGAATTCTCATAGCAGTATTATTCAAATTAGCCCCAAAGTAGAAACAATCCAAATGTCCATCAACTGATGAAGGGATAAACAAAATGTAGTATATCCATAAACAGTATTTTATTTGGCAATATAAAGGAATGAAGTACTGAGACATGCTACAACATGGATGAAGCACGAAACATTATGCTAAGTGAAAGCATCCATTCACAAAAGATCACATACTGCATTTATATAAAATGTATAGAATGGGCAAATCTATAGAGGTAGAAAGTAGCTTAGAGGTTGCCTAGGGGTGGCGATGGGGGAAATGTTGGAGGAGAATGGGGAGTGACTGCTAGTGGAGACAGAGATTTGTCGTTATTGTTGTTTTAGAATGATAAAATGTTGTAAATTTGATTGTGGTGATGGTTGCACAATTCTGTGAACCCACTAAAGATCACTGAATTGCACACTTTAAATGGTAAGTTATATGTTGTTTGAATTATAGCTCAATAAAGCTGTTAAAAATATTCAAACAAATCATTAATTATGTTAAACAATTATAGTACATGTTTAGTAAATACAACAAATATGGAGTAGGTAGCTGTAATCCTCATAGTTATTTTAGGTCATAAGGTAAAAATTTTCTTTCCTAGGGCATGCTTAATTTCAAAGCAATGGCTTTATTTACTCACATAATAATTTAATACCATATACTCTTTAAAAATTTATTTATTTACTTATTTGGCTGCACCAGGTCTTAGTTGAGGCACACGGGATCTTCATTGCCGCATGCAGGGTCCTCATTGCTGTGTGCGGGATCCTTAGTTGAGGCATGTGGGATCTTTAGTTGCGGCATGCGGGCTCTCAGATGCAGCATGCAGGATCTAGTTCCCTGACCAGGGATGGAACCTGGGTCCCCTGCATTGGGACCATGGAGTCTTAACCGCTGGACCACCATATACTCTTTTTTTTTTCAAACATCTTTATTGGAGTATAATTGCTTTACAATGTTGTGTTACTTTCTGCTGTATAACAAAGTGAATCAGCTATACGTATACATATATCCCCATATATCCCCATATCTCCTCCCTCTTGCGTCTCCCTCCCACCCTCCCTATCCCACCCCTCTAGGTGGTCACAAAGTACCGAGCTGATCTCCCTGTGCTATGAGGCTGCTTCCCACTAGCTATCTATTTTACATTTGGTAGTGTATATATGTCCATGCTACTCTCTCACTTCATCCCAGCTTTCCCTTCCCCCTCCCCGTGTCCTCAAGTCCATTCTCTATGTCTGTGTCTTTATTCCTGTCCTGCCCCTAGGTTCTTCAGAACCATTTTTTTTTATTCTGTATATATGTGTTAGCATACGCCATATACTCTTTTAAGGGCACAAATTGAGCCTCAAGTCATTGAATCCCAGTCTAGTTTTTGGTGGTGAAAGTAACAATGTATTTTATTTATTGTTTTATGAAAATTCTCTGTTTATTTTTAACTTTTATTTATTTACTTTCATTTTTCATTTTTGGCTGCGTCAGGTCTTACTTGAGGCATGTGGGATTTTTTGTTGTGGCATGCAGGCTCTTCGCTGTGGCATGTGGGCTTCTCTCTAGTTGTGGCATGCAGGTTTTCTCTCTCTAGTTGTGGCATGTAGGTTTTCTCTCTCTAGTTGTGGTGCACGGGCTCGAGGGCGTGTGGCCTCTGTAGTGTGCGGCACACAAGCTCTCTCACTGAGGCACATGAGCTCAGTAGTAACAATGTATTTTAGAGATATGTATTTATTAATTCATTGAACATATTCTTATTGAAAACCTATCATGTGGCAAGCATCATGCTAGAATTGGGGACACAATGGTAAATAACATGCTGTCTCTGCCAGAAAAAATTAATTATGCTTGTACATGTGTGTATGGGGTATGTGTGAGTGTCTGTGCGTGTGTATGTGTAAGCATGTAAGCATGTGAGACAACAGCCCATTTACTCAGTGTTTGACCAGTTATAGGAGTGGATATTAGGATGTAGGGGAACCTGAGCAAACTTGGAGAGAAATTGCAGGTTCATTCTGTAAGCAGGCTTACAGTTGGATATTGTCTCATTTCATGAGACAAGAAATAGATCTTAGCAAACAGGTTAGAAACCTGTTAGAAACCTCATGGTTTCATGAGGGCCCCTGAAATAAAATAAGCCACTGGCAAAGAGCCCTGTGTGTCTGCATAGCCAGTGGTATCATATACACTGGGAGGTCCTTATGCTTCCTCTTCAAGAGCAAAGTACAATAGGTTTCCTTCTCTTCCACCTCCCCAAATATGGAGTAATGTTTAACACACAGCGGGGAATAGGACCAATACTAAAGGCCATATTCAGCTGGAAGACAAGATGAAACAGGACAATTAGGGTATACCAAGGTAAAAATTAATTTGAATACATGATTTTGTTAGTATAATGCAGTCACTAGACTATGTGTTTCTATTTCCTGTTAATTGAGCTCTTACTCTCTTTGCTTTAATTCTTTCATTTAAAAAATTTTTTTTTAAATTTTTACAACTACTTCTGGGGCATTTTATTGTAGTCACTAGCAACTCTATCAGAAAGTTGGCAAAGTTAAAAAAGAAAAAGATAGAAAATTGTCATTTTCATTATCAGTTAAAAGGTTCAGCAAAAGGCTTTCAATAGTGGGTTATAACTATAGCTAACTTTCATTTCTCTAGTGTCTTGTATAGTATCATCTTTACCCCAATATCCAGAGGGGTTCTAAGTATAAGACAAAGTGTACACTGTGTGTGGTTATATTCCCAAAGTAATTTTTTCTGTTACCTAATCTGGTGATTATTTCACTTTTCCAGGCCTCAGTTAGAGATATCCCTAAAGCGCTAATATTTTATAATGTAAGGATTATCCAAATAGATGGTCATTAAGTTTTCAATGTTGGATGAAAAGAATTTGGAGATTTCCCCTGACTGACAGTATCCATATGTTCTGTATTCCTATATCACAATGGAAGCTTAGGAGGTAGTTGTTAGCAGTTATCTATTGTCACAATAATGCTTCATAGCAAACAACTACAAAATCATAGAGGCATAAAACAAGGGTTTATTACTCACATGCCTGGAGTGATTGGCTAGGTGCTTCTGCGGATCCTGATCAGGCTCATTTACGTGTCTAGGGGTGGTGCACTGTTGGGTAATCTAGAATGTTCTTGGCTGGGACATTGGGGGTGAGTTGGCTGTGCTCCATGTGTCTCTCATTTTCTAGCAAGCTAGCATGGGGATATTCTTTTGAGAATGATGGCAGAGGGTAAAAGCAGACGTGGAAATATGTGAATCTCTGCCTGCATGACAGTCAATGCATATTATATAGTCAGGCCCAGAGTTACAATAGGACGGTATTACAAGATTTCATGGCAAAAGGTGTTGTTAGGGGTTTAGGTCAACTACAGAGTTATAGGGAACAGTCCCCAAGAGATCACTCTCATTTCCAATACCAACTGCAAGTTCAAGGGGTTTCCAAAACCATTCTCAATTTTGATAGAAGGACTCACAAAACTCACTGAAAGCCATTATACTCGTGGTTATGGCTTATTACAGGATAAGAATACAGATTAAAATCAGCCAAGGGGAGAAGTGTATAAGGTGAAGTCTGGGGAAGTACTAAATGTGGAGCTTCCATTGTTCTCTCCTCATAGATTCAGGATGCATTATTTTTCCAGCAACAGTATGTGACAATACATATAGGATGTTGCTAACCAGGGAGACTCACCCAAGTGTTTGTGTCCAGAGTTTTACTGGGGATCCGTCACCCAAGGCCCCCACCCTAAATCACATTGTTGGTCTTTGTGGTGTGGCCACCCCCTACTCTAAATCACACGGTTAGACTATCCCCTGTGACCTAAGGCCCTCAGGGAAGAAGACGCTCCTATCAGACGCTCCTCCCAGAAAAATGGCAAAAGCCAGACCTCATTTTGGGCGAGGTAAAATTTTTTACTATATAGGAAGTAGGGAAGTAGGGAAGAATTGGGATATAGGAAGTAGGGAAGAATCGGGACTATTAGTGCAATCAATCTGCCACAGTAGCTCTATTAAAAGCATTCCTTAAATTGGTATATAGAATAGGAAGCAGTGTTCTTTAACTTCAGGATTGGCTTAAGAACTAACATTAACCATAGACTGCTTATAGATGCTGTAAGTAAGCATCCTTGTCTACCCCTTATACTTATTAAGATTAGGACTAATTGTTCCATTTCATAATTTTTTTCAAAGTCATTGAAACAGGTATAAAACACACCAAATTGGTTCTATGATTAAAAACAATAACAAAATAAAACCTCACAAAATTTTATACTATACAGCATGCAATGATGGTTACTCATATTAACACAGTACTTCATACTTACCCAAGAAACTTTCAAAACAGCTATCTCAATTGATTCTCATAATGTCTTTGTGTGGTTGATAAGGCAAATGTTATTATGGCCATTTGGTGGATGAAGAAATTTCAGCATAAAAGTTAAAGGGATTCACTGAGGGACACCTTGCTGAACTGTTAATGGTGCACAAGAACCTGGGCTCACTGATTCTACCAGTGCTCCTTCCAAAATAAAAGTTTTTCTTCCTGACAAATACTATAATTCTGTGACTGAATGAATTCTGAGTCCTAAACTCTTGAGTCTTGCTTCACCAAATAAAGAGTTCTGGCATTCTTGTCTGGTTTGTTTGATCTCTTGACAAGTTCTTTGGGTCAAAGAAATGCATGGACTGGCCAAGCTCTACAAATCTTTCTGACAGCCAAGTCAGATGCTGTTTGTTTATACACAGAAACATTCTTCTGAAATATAACTTATTGTTTTCAGTAAAATATTTTTAAAATTTGTATGCATTTCCTATCCTTGACAGAATAGCTGTTGGATATTCCCCTGCAAACTATAGCATTTGAAAATATTTAATATTTAGGACTCAAGCTATTTATATTCAATGAGTTATACATTGCTAAGGAAAGATACCAGGAAATGGAAACGGAGGAGCAAATGGAGTCTGATACAGCTTTCATGCTATTCGTAAATTGTTCAGAAACAAAATAAATAACTCTTCCTTAATCACCAATATATTACCAATACCTGATACAATGCCTGGCCTATTGTAGGTGCTCAGTAAATGTTGAATGAATGAATAAGTGATTAACTAAAATAGGCCTCCAGTTACAGCATATACTTGCTTGGTAGAAGGCAGTACTCTCCTGACATCATTGTTTTCCTCTTGGAAAACAACTACATTTCCTTTGGGAATTATAATTTGGTTCAAAACCAGGGAACAGTTAAGAGCTGAGTTGGAGCCTTCTCCACAATGACTCATACTCATGTAGGGTACTACATCAGTTAATATGTGTTTGGTTACTTGCAACTGAGATTTGAGAAAATACAAATTTAATTTGCTTAAACACTAAGGAAACTTATTAGCTTGCATAGCTAAAGCGCCCAACTGTAGTTTAGGGCTCAGATACCACTCGATTAAGGTTTTACTCAGCTTCTCTCACCTCTGACCTACTTCATGTGCTGTCTTTGTCCTCAAGTTGGCTTCCATCATGGTCGAAGAATGGCTGCCAGATCTTAGGGCTATTTACTTTCTTGTTCCTTTCTTGTTCCTTTCGTGTTCCTATCCAGAGAGTATGTCCACCCTCAACCTTGAAGCAAAAGTATTGGTCTTCACTCTATTTGGGTCAGTTTAGGTTATAATCCCCACTGTCTGAGCCCCTAACCAAATGATTCCTGAGGTCAAAGGAATGTCATGAATTGATTGGGACTTGGGTTAAGTGCCCATCCCTAAACCAGTCACTGTGGCAAGACAGATTGTCATATTACTGATGTGAATCAGGTTTATCAGGATGGGGCCACCCCAGATTTTGGAGAAAGTTTCTTGGATCTGCGGTTTGATATATTCTATCATTTTGGGAATGTTTTCTGCCATCATCTCTGTAAACATTTCTAAAGCCCCATTTTGTCTTTCTTCTTCTGGGACTCCAGCTACATAAACGTTGGATTGTTTGGTATTGTTCCACAGCTTTTGGATATTCTGTTCTATTTGCTTTTCACTTTTTTTTTTTTTTTTTTTTTTTTGCGGTACATGGGCCTCTCACTGTTGTGGCCTCTCCCGTTGCGGAGCACAGGCTCTGGACGCGCAGGCTCAGCGGCAGTGGCTCACGGGCCCAGCCGCCCTGCGGCATGTGGGATCTTCCCGGACCGGGGCACGAACTCGTGTCCCCTGCATCGGCAGGTGGACTCTCAACCACTCCGCCACCAGGGAAGCCCTGCTTTTCCCTTTTTTTTTTTTTTCTGTTGATATGTTGGTTTGGATGACTTGATCTTCTTTTCTCAGCTGTGTTGAGTAACCAATGAGTTCATCAAAAGAATTATTTGTCTCTGAATATCATGGGATTTTTTCCCCTAGCATTTCATTTGACGATTTCTTTCTTTATTTTTTAATTTAAAAATTTTGGGGAGGATTAAAATAATACTAGTTGTTGAAGAAATAAATGAATGAGTGAGCAAAATTCAAGTTAGGCCTCAATTCATTGGACTATTTGTTGTAGTTTTCATCTCTCTACTGAAATTTCCCATTTGTTCAGGCATGCTGTTCACTTTTTTTTTTTGCTAGTTAGTTTGAAGTCCTTATCTGATAGTTCCAACATCTGGCTTATATCTGAGTCCATTTCTGTTGACTGCTTTATCTCTTGAAAGTGGGTTTTTTAATTTGTTTCTTTGTTTCCTGTGTCTAATGGGTTTCCAATGAATGCTGGACATTTTGTGTAGCGCAGTACTGTTTTCTGGTTAAGTCGTGCCCACACGTTGCAATGAACATACGTCTTCTGTCGGGTTTTTAATGTGGCGGGGTGAGGGGGGCAGCTCAATCTAATTTAGGAGTTGAGATGGGCTGAGGCTTTGTTGTTGCTATAGTTACTTTCATTACAGCACAGACTTCACATTCCTTTAGGAGGAAGGTGCTGTGCCCTTGTGCTTACTTAGTGTGGGGCTCATGTGCCAGAGAGTTTTTCTGTGTTCCTGCTTTCAATTGTCGCTGCATTCTTATGCCATAGCCCTCTTTCTCTCCACTCTCCGCATTAGACTGCGTGTGTGTGGAGATTCTGTTGTCCTGATCTAGTCTCAGTCTTCGGCAGGCCCTGTGTGTCTGGCCTTGGGAGGTGGGACTTTTTCAGTCTCTCTTGAAAGGCAGCCACCTCAGCCTTTTATCTATGGTTGGTCTTGGGCAAGAGTTTCCTGCTTTTTCCTCGGCAGTGGTAGAACTCAGCTTGTTATCAGTGTAGGATCCAGGGTCCAAGAGGGTTTCCTGCCTCTCCCCCAAGAATAGAGGGTTGTCTTATAGTTTCTCCACCCACAAGGAATCTTCAACCTGTGCCCTGGGAGCCAAAGGGTTTGCTGCCACTTATGCAGTGGCTTAAGGCTTTTGCTTTGTAAGATAGAAGAGCCTGAGGAAAAAAGGTTTGGGAGGAGGTTTTATGTCCAACTCCTAGCTGCTGCCAATTTCCTCCTTTACTCCTGTACCATCCAGTGGAGCTCTATGATCTCCTGCCCTGTTCCCAGTCTTTCATCTGAGCACCACTAAGCTTGTGGGAAGAACTAGTGAGTACAATCTACCCTTGTGCCTGAGGCTCCTAACTGACAATACTTGGATTTCAACAGTTTGTTAAAATTTTTTCCTGAGTTTTTTCTTACTCTGCAAAGGTCTAAACTTTGTGTTCCATTTCTCCTTGGAGCTCAGGTTACTTGGTTGCCTTTCAACCTCAGCTGTCTGTTATGCTCAAGAACATTTACGATTTTGTAGATTATCTGCCTTTTTTCCATTGTAAACGTGGAAGCAAAATTCCTTTCAGTTTTTTACATCCTAAGCAGAAGTACAAGTCACACTGAAACTGAAAGGCTGGGCAATTTGGGAAGTCTTAATAAGGTTGGTAAAGGGAGGAATGAATATTAGGTAGGCATCCCACAGTGTCCATTCCCGGTAAAAATATAATTAATAAATACAATTCTAGTAAGAGGTTTTGTAAAGGAAAAGTTTGGCTGGCTTGTTTAAGTAGTATGTATTGATAGGTTAAGAGAGGCTAGGTAATGCTATGGTTACAAACAACTCTAACTTTTAGTAAGTTTACATTATAGAAGTTTATTTTTCACTCAAGCTGCATATCCAGTGGAGACTGTCAAAGCACTGGAGAGTTTAGTGCTCTGTTCATTGTAGGAACTCAGAGACCTGGACTGATGAAGATTTCATCTTGATACAGGCTTCCAGGGTAACTGCAACAGTGGGAAGGGAACATGGTGAAACACATTCTGACTTTCAAACATGTTGCTTTCATTGGCCAAAGCAAGTTAGCCACAACTAACTTCAAAGACAGTGAAGAGCAGACCTTTCTGTCTGGGAAGAGAAAAGCCCTAGAATTATTTGGTGAACAACACTAATGAACGCCATGGGGAGGTAACTTTACCTTCCCAACTAATAGCAGAAATATACGTGCAGTTAATGTGTGGTTGACTCAAGGTGAGCAGAACTAAATCTAAAGAAGTCACAGATTAATTTTAAATTAGAACTGCAAGTAGATAGAAAGTCAGAATTTTAGCCCTTATATCAGTTCCTGTAGTGATGTGGAAATCTGCTTAGTATTGACAAACTGGTTATTAATTGGCAGAGTAAGTCTGTAGCCTTTGATGGTCCCTGCCACTTCAAATCCATTAAGATTTAGAATCAAATTCTTTAGTTTCTCTACAAATTCAGCTCACTTTCCCAACTTCCTTATTTTCGTTGTTGTTACCACTGTTTGGCTAGTTTTCCAAACTAAAGACCCTGGCACAATTTTTATGTAACTCATATGTCCTGCCTTATGAGGGTACAAGATGAGGAGTTCGCATGCCTTTTAATATTAAAATTAGAGGTCTTAATGCTCCTATTGTGCTTATTGAGAGAAAATCTTTCTTCCTCTCTGGAGTCCTCTTCCTCAGACAATTCCCATGATTTCAAGAATGCTTATCTGGTGTAAAGGGTCTGTCCTAGTAACTACATTCACCTCTAGGAGAGAACAGTGGGAAATTTACTCAGACCCTTGAGAAATGTCAGTCTTCAGCCATTGTTTCAGTCATGATCATATACATAAGTGTATCAGTTTCTTGCTGCTATGACAAATTACCACAAACCTGATGGCTTAAACAATACAAATTTATTATCTTACAGTTCTGTAGGTCAGAACTCTGACAGTGGTCTCATTGGGCTAAACTCAAAAGTATTGTCAGGGCTGCATTCCTTTCTGGAGGCTCTAGAGGAGAATCCAATTCTTTGCCTTTTCCACTTTCTAGAGGCTTCCCATGTTCCTTGGCTTATGGAGCCCCTCTCTCCATCTTCACATCAGCAACATATCAAATATCTCACTTTGCTTCCATCCTCACATCTTTCTCTGATCAGAGCCTGGGAAGGTTCTTAGCTTTAAAAAAATCCATTTAATCAGATTGGGCCCACCTGGATAATCCAGGCTACTCTCCCCATATAAAGGTCCTCAATTTAATTATACCTGAAAAGTTATTTTGCCATGTAAGGTAACATATTCACAGGTTCTAGGGATTAGGATGTGGCCATTGAGGGGCCATTATTCTGCCTGCTACAGTGAGTGTCCCTATTGAGGCCACATGATGGAGGTGGTCTGGCTACCCCATTGCCGCCACTTTCCTCAGTGCCACAGTGACAGGATATTAGTGACTGGAATGGTTTCTAGTCTCAGCTACATTCTAGAATACCTCATCTCTCGACTTTCATGTCCTTACTCATGATTAAAGAGTAAGTCCCTATCACTCCTAGTTCTAAGACCCATCCCATGTCAAGTGACATGGAAAACTCATATTTTTTTACGTTGTGTTTTTACTCTGTTAATGATAAATAATGTAATTTTACTTCACTGTTTAAAATACTTCAATGCCTTCCCATTATATTTGTTACAGTACTAAGCAGGCCCGGCTGATTGAGCCTTCACATACCGATCATACCAGTTTCTCCCTTGCTTATTGCACTACAGTCACACTGAATTTCTTTTAGCTTCTCAAATGCACCAGGCATTTTCCTGTCACACGATTCTCACACATGCTCTTCTCTCTCTTTAGATTGTTCTTATTCACACACTTCGGCTGGCTAACACAGGTCTCAGCTTATGTCAGTTCTTCAGAGACACTTTCCCTCTGTTATGAATCTAAATTATGTCCTTCCTATTATTCTTTTTCATAGCATCTTGTCATTTTCCTTTGTCACATTTGTCTATTTACTTATTTATTTATTTAAGTGTATTGTCAGTTTCCGTAAAAGGGCTCCAAGTTCTGTGACAGCAGGAGACATACCCGTCATTTAGCATTATTTGGGTCATATAGGGAAGTATTTATTGGGTGAATGAATTCCCACTGCCACAAGTGTAGGTTTTAACTCTATCCAATAAGTTTATAAACGCTTTAAAAGCAGAGACTGGGGCCTCCCTGGTGGCGCAAGTGGTTGGGAGTCCGCCTGCCGATGCAGGGGATACGGGTTCGTGCCCCGGTCTGGGGGGATCCCATATGCCGCGGAGCGGCTGGGCCCGTGAGCCATGGCCGCTGAGCCTGCGCGTCCGGAGCCTGCGCGTCCGGAGCCTGTGCTCCGCAACGGGGGAGGCCACAACAGTGAGAGGCCCGCATACCGCAAAAAAAAAAAAAAAAAAAAAGCAGAGACTGTCTAATTAAAGTTTGATCTTCCACAGCCCAGTAGGCAGTGTCTTGGACACAGTGGTAAGCCTTCCATAAATATTTATTCAAATGAATTGTGAATTACTAATCTAGATGCCACTTTCTTCTAATTCACATAGCATAATACTTCTAAAATATTGCCTCCATCATCTTAATCCCCTGGTAAAAAAAAACCTATCCACCATTACTTATTTCATCAAATTTAGCTCTATTCACCCTCCTCACTATCAAGTTTATTTTATTTTAATTAATTAATTAATTAATTTCCAGAGAAGGAAGGATTTATTAATATTACTTGCAGCAAGTAAGGAGAACACTTGCTTTCCCAAAGCAGTGTCTCCAAGTAGGTAGTATTTTATAATCCTCACAACACATTCAACACTTACTCTCTCAAATAATTTCTAATTGTTTCATATGTATGAGTGCCTTCAATAAAAGGGTCTATGTCTTCTGTTTTCGCTGCCTTTTTTGTTGGGCACACAACAAAAGTGCTCAATGTCAAGGGAAGAAACCATCATTCAAAATGTGAAATAAAACGTTGATTTATTACTTTCTATGTGTAGAAAAGCACTATGCTTGTTTGACTGTCCCTCTGCTGATCTTATCTTGTTTTTGTGAAAGACAGAGTTCAGGGATTGGCTGACTTTCAAAGGTGAAAGTGGGTTGACGTCTGCTGTGGAAACATGATTACTCTGCTGGAGAGACTGTTGACAATTGGCTGAATTTCAGAGATGTGCTCACTAGAGTAAAGCTGTTGCTGTTTTGACTAACTTTAAAAAGCGGGAGGCTGTCCCTGACTGGCTTGTTTTTCAGAAGATTGTTCATAGGGTTGAGTGCCCATTTATCTATTAATTGAGTTTAGAATCACTTCTGCTCATTAGTTGTTACTGTGGCTACATAATAGGCTTTTCCTAAGAATATAGGACTTTCAATATTTCTTAAAGAAATAATTATTGATTGATTAATTTTTCCAATGTAAAAGAAGAGATTTAATGGTGGTTTACCTCCACTCTAATGTTTGACCATTCAGAGGGGAGTCATGTCATTCTTTTTCTACTCCCAAGGTATTTGTCGTCTTCATTCTAACTAAGCAGGGATGATTGGGTTGAGTAGTCATATGTAGATTTGATATGAAGTGTCCTTTTTGGGCAACCAAATGATCTTTATAGGGATAGGTCAGAAGTTTCTTTCAGCCTCACAACTCATGATTGATAATGTCATGTAAATTTTTAAGATTGTTATCACATTTGGGAAAATTTCAAATAATTTTATTTGTATGACTTAATTGAGTTCAGGGCACATCAGTTTTCTTTAAACTGATGACATTCTAACCAGTTTGTTGTGGATAGCCTCATTAAATTCTGACAAAAAAGGACTTACTTTTATTGGCTAAGCATTGATAAGCACTAAATCTTTAATTTTAAAATGTATACATCCAATAATTGGAAGAATTTCTCACAGATTAGCTTTAGGCTCCAAAAGTTTCAACTTAGCTTCTCCACCACTATCCATATATTTTTGATGCTAGAACACAGGACACATTCAAATAGCTATATGGTGTCTGGCCCTGTACCTTTGTTTTACAGTGCTGGGTGGGTCAGTACAATGGATGGTAGGAGTATTCTTGGATGCCACTCCTACACTGGGACAGCTGAAAATATCTTAACTATACCTGGGAATGACTGTGAATTACAAAAATATATCCCACTAAACTCAAGCCAAATGTATTCTAACTCAAGTTCCCTACAGTTAAATTATAAAAATGCCGTCTAGCCACTCCAACACCACTAGACAAGGGGAAGTGTGATGTAGGGAAAATCAGTGAGGAAAGGATTAGAAGTCTAAAGATTGCCATTAAAATTTTAACTTTCACAAATTTTACAAAAGCATATGACAGTGTGAGCGTATTGTTAGGGCCCCTTCCAGGGTCTTGGAAAGGGCTAGTGCAAATGAAGCCCCCTGAAAATTAAGCTTTCTTAGCTTCACAGTAAATCTGCCTCAAGGTCTGGAGCCATTTTATTTACAGGGTAAAATGCAATTTTCAGAGTCTGCTCTATATAGGGCCAATGGATACGTTGATTATAGCTCCACTTGAGACCAAGATTTAAAGAAGAGATCTTTGCCTCTTTTGTGTCAAGGGCTCCCTGCTATTTGTTTAGACTAGTGGTTCTCAAACTCTTTGGTCTCATAACCATTTCACACTCCTAAAAAGCACTGAGGACTCCAAAAAGCTTTTATGTGGATAATACCTATCAAAATTTACTGTATTAGGAGTTAAAACAAACATGTAAAATATTTATTTATTCATTTAAAAACAATAATAAATCTGTTACATGTTAAATAACATACTTTTTAATGAAAAATAACTATTTTCCAGAGCAAAAATAATTTAGTGAGAAGAGTGGCATTATTATTTCTGCAAATCTCTTTAATATCTAGCCTAATAGAAGATTCTCATTCTTATGCGTGCAATATCTTTAGAGTGAAAAAGGCAAATAAATTTTTAGTATGAAATAATTTTGCCCTGTGAACCCCCTGACCACACTCTGAGAACTGCTGATTAGCGGTTCACTATATTTATCACTGTATTTAATTTCTGGTTGCCTACTCTTCCCCAAGTACCCTCTCTATGACTATTTCTGTATCTGTATAATCAACTCCACCTCCTAGATAAGAGTTAAATTTTAATTATTGCTATGCCTTTTAGCATTCATGGAAAACTTTAGAAACAATTTCCCCCACACACACACTGTATTTTGTTTTATTTTTATTTTTTTTAAGATAGCAGTAAGTTCACTTTTTATTTATTTATTTATTTATTTATTTATTTATTTATATTTTTGGCTGTGTTGGGTCTTTGTTTCTATGCAAGGGCTTTCTCCAGTTGCAGCGAGTGGGGGCCACTCTTCCTCGCGGTGCGTGGGCCTCTCACTGTCGTGGCCTCTCCTGTTGCGGAGCACAGGCTCCAGACGCACAGGCTCAGTAGTTGTGGCTCACGGGCCTAGTTGCTCCGCGGCATGTGAGATCCTCCCAGACCAGGGCTTGAACCTGCGTCCCCCGCATTGGCAGGCAGACCCCCAACCACTGTGCCACCAGGGAAGCCCCACACTGTATTTTATTTTTATTATTCAAACAGAAAGTCACAAAAATTATAATCATCCTCATCAGTTCATTCAGTCCCATGTAATTAATTTTTTATCTTGATCTTTTGTTAGCACTTTTATGAATTCATCAGTTTTCCATTAGAGTTCTGAAAATGCTTATACATTCAGTTCAGCAGTATAGTCAGTTACCAGAAACCTGTACTTGTCAGAGCCTTTTCCATGAATTCCTTGAAGATGAAACCCTTTTATAGGAACATTTTTGCAAAAGCATCAGAGTACACCCAGAACTGTCTGTAAATGACAAAAGACTTAAAAATGACCACGGCTAAAGATTTGATGAAAGTTCATAATAATTCAATTGACAAGGAAATTTAGTTACTTCTGAGATATACATTTTAAAGTAATAACTAGAATTATGACTTATAACATTTTAATGACTAACAAGTCTTAGAGAAGTCTTTCTTCTCCTTCGCTGACAAGGGAAAAAATATCTCCTACATTGTCTGCTCCCTGATAGTAGGGCTTTCTTCTTTCAGGATTTTAATGATTAAGGCAAATATTAGACTAAACACAACACTGGGTTCCTTATATGCTATAACACCATCTAATGCTTACCAAGCCCTTTCTGTGTGCTAGGCATGGGTTAAGTGCTTTACATACATTATCTCATTTAATTCTCACAACAATGAGGTAGGTACTGTGAGGTACCTACCGTCATTTTCATTTTGCAGATGAGGAAACTGACATACGGAGAGGTTAATGCCCGAAGTTTTATGGGACTGAGCCGTAAATTGAACCCAGAAAACCTCTGGAGCATGCAGTCTATTATCTACTGATTAAAATATAAAAATGGGCGATAGAGCGAGATTCACATAAAAAGAGTGTAGGTGAGAGAGGGAGGTTAGTAAAGCAAAAAGCCTCAGGGCCAAGACAGCTGAGATATCAATACAGGATGTAGTGTTATTTTCCACCCGATACTTCTTTTCTGCTTTATTTCCTACGCTTCCATGTTCCTCTTCTCAAATTTAAGATATTTCCTCGCTGGTGGTTTCGTCGTTCAGGCCTGACAGGGGCTGATCCCGAAATTCAGGCGCTAAACAACCTGTTGAAAGAAGCGGGGCAAATCTGAGGTAACCACGGTGACGGTGGCGTGGCGAGAACCCCGCGCAGGCGCGTTACATCCCAGGCGCGACCGCCGGCCCCTCCTCTGGGCCTCAGACTCCACCAGCTGGTGAGGAGTCCTGGGCGTGGGGCGTGGGCCGCGGGTAGGGGCGGAGAGGGTCCGGGCTGGGCGCCTGCGCAGACGCCGGGACGCTGGTGTGATCGAGCTCACGTAGCGAGGGTTGCAGTCGCCTCCTCCTCAGCGCAGCCGTCGCAGCCTGGAGGTTATAAAAGGGCTAACTGGCTCCCTCTGCTGCCCAGTCGCGCCGCCAACGGGCTGAGGGAAGGGATTAGGTAGCCGGCCGAGCGCAGGCGACCGGGGACTGAAGAACGCGCAGCCCTCCCGTGCCACTTCCCAGGTGAGACGCTCCTCCGACCTTGGGGACTGAGGCTTAAATCCTTGGGCAGCCGTGGCCCTTCTCGGATGGCTATGGGGGTCTGGTCCCCGCCCCCTCTCGTGGTATGGCTCGGTGGCAGGGGGAGGCTCCCCCAGTTTACTACTACTGGCTCAGTACCTTCTCCCCTGGAGACTCGGCCCCTCGCCCTGCGCCCCGCGTCTCCTGGGTGCCCCAGAGGCCCTTCAGCCCTCCTCCGTGCTCCTCTTCCCACCGCCTCCCAGGTTGGCGCCCCCGACCGTTGGGGCTGCGGCAGCATCAGTCTCCGCCCCGGGGACCAGCACTTTCTTGAATATTCCTTCCTGGGGAGGAATCACCCTGTTGAGTTTTCCGAGCTCCTCTCCTACCTGGTCCTGCCTAAAAAGCCGAGGAGTACGCGAGGGTTTTCGGCCTCCACAGCAGCAGATGGTTAGCGTGTGGCAATGGAGAGCGGTTTTTAAAGCTTATAGCTGACGGGGAAGCGCTCGGACATTTTTATCCTGCCGAAGAGTCGTGGGGTCTGGGAAGAGGACCTACCCGCGGAAGTTCAGGCTTTACTCATCTGTTGCGCGCAGCGGTGCTGCCGGAGCAGCTGGAGGTAGCCCCGGGCGGCGAGTTTCGGGCGGCTGGGTTGAGGAAGTCGGCTGTCAGATCCTCCAGTCAACTGGGAAGCTAGTTTTCTTCCTTCCTTCTTCTGCCACATAAAATTTTTAAAGGCACATGAGCTTCTCCCCTCCCCCTCTCTTTCTCTCCACCAAGTTTGCTGCTTTTAAAAGTCCACATCAGTAAATGGAATTCTTTGACTATGTGAGAACTTTGAGTTACGTGGATGGCCCCCAGCTGTATGTTTTAAGGGGGAGGAAGAATGGTTCCATAAGTATGGGACCATTTCTCCTAAATAATCGATTGTATTAAATACAGTCAGTTTTTAGACACTAACAATTTAGGCGTTCCGGGTAGAGTGGTGAAGACTTGGAATTTTGCACTGTTTGCTTTAAGAAAGGGATGAAGAAACTAGATCTCCTTTTAGGAATTGATCGAAAAGGCCAAAGCGGCTTGCCAATTTCGACTTAACTGTTGCTGGTTTCTCTGAGAGCTATGGACTTTCCCTTGGAATGCACTCTGAAGGGATGAAATAGCCACTACTGAGTGGGGGAAGGGAAAAGACGTGGCAGCAGTGTTCTTTCATCAACTTTTGCCTTTTTTTTTTTTTTTTTTGTAGGTTCGGGGAAGAAACGTATTTCCCTTTTTAGATTTAGATGTAGCTTATGAATGAGGCTAGTCTTTTCCTAAAATAATCTGATGAAATATTCAGTCCTCATAGCAGGAACACTGGAATTTAATTTATAAAACATTTAGAAGGGATTTTTCTGATCAAGTATCTATGGAAAAAATGGGTACGTTAAGGAGGAAATATTTAAGAAGCTGAAAGTGAACAACCGTGAATAAGGTTTTTTGCCTTGATTTAAAATTTAGACATTCAGAGATTTTTCTTTAACTTTGACTTTTAGCCTGTGAATATGATTTCTAAATCTTAACGATGAACTTCAAATTTTATTCTTTCTGTGGGAAGCATAGGTTTCATCACTTACCTTTGAAAGTCATGTCAGTTTTGGTTTTGGTACATTATGCTTTAAGTCCTGCCAATATTTTAGATGACTGATGGCAAATGACTTTTTTTTTTAAATCTATTTTATTTTATTTATTTATTTTTGGCTGCCTTGGGTCTTCGTTGCTGTGCGCAGGCTTTTCTCTAGTTGCGGCGAGCGGGGGCTACTCTTCGTTGCGGTGCGTGGGCTTCTCATTGCGGTGGCTTCTCTTGCTGTGGAGCACGAGCTCTAGGCGCTCAGGTTTCAGTAGTTGTGGCTCACGGGCTTTGTTGCTCCGCGGCATGTGGGATCTTCCCAGACCAGGGCTCAAACCCGTGTCGCCTGCAGTGGCAGGCGGATTCTTAACCACTGCGCCACCAGGCAAGCCCACAAATGATTCTTATAGATTTAACATAGTTACTAGGAAAAGGACTACTCTGTGTCTTCAGGTGAATAATGCTTTGATATCTTAAAATGAGTTTTATTTTGAAGTACTGAAAATCAAGGATTTTGGTAAGTGGATAATTTTATTGGCCATTTTGTATTTTGGTAACTAAAATAGTAACAAAAAAAAGATGAAAAAATGTGTACAACTTTAATTTATTGCAGAAAAATTTAGACAGTGTAAAAGACTATTGAAAAAGGAAAACTTTGTATTACCAGGGTAGTCCAGGTTGTTGCAGGGGAATCTTGGCTTTTTGGTAAGGAGATGTTAACCTTTTCTAATAGTGCAGAGTGGGTTGTATACTGACAAGCAGTATCTTTCATAGGGCAAATATGTTCAAGCTCCTGCTTTTATTCCAGGGATGCAGCCATAAAGCTTGTGAGCCTTCACTCCTGTGGAAGGAATGCCTTATTTTACTTAGCAGTTATTAACTGGGAGGGATGTAATTACATCTCTTAGATTTGAAAAGTGTCCCTATGAGATACATAGTAGTAGTTCTCAACCTATTTTGAGGTCATGAAATCCATTGAGAATCTGATAGAAGGTGTGGACCCTGGGTCTGAAAATGCAAGTATACATACCTGTGTGGAATTTTAATTACCATTTACAGATACTCTCTCCCTCCACAAGTGCATCTATAAACTGCAAAACCCTAACGCTACAAGAACCAAAAAGTGAAAGGTATGGAGTAAGGGCATCTAGGTATCTTGAGGCAGGGTTTCTTGAATATTTTTGAAAATTGAGCTGGGCTTGTAAGTCTGACTGGACTTGACTATATAGATGACCCTAATAAACTTTTGCTAAAAGAGTTTTTTAACAAAAGTAAGTTGGTTGGAGAATTGTTGAACTGCTAAATTGCCTAGGCAATCGTACATCATATTGGCCTCACCCCAACCCCTTATATGTTGCAACATGTCTTTGGCTGTACTCTGAAAGTGAAAAATACTTTAAGGTAAAGAAAAAGTAAATTGCACAGGCCCTTGGCATTACACTTTATTGCTCTTCTGACAGTGAGATCTTGAATCTTATAATTACATAATGGGTGTGTGTGTGTATAAAAAATGAATGTGTAAGAGACAAGCCAAATAAAGTGTGTATGTGTATTTGTGAAAGCTTCATTAGTTAAAGTTTCATTTGTGTTTCTACTCAGTGAAATTTATTTGTATAAATTAAAGGTATCCTCTCATTAATTTTCTTCTAGCCATATATTGTGCCTCAATAAAAACTAATGACGCTCAAAGGACTTCATTAAGGTTACTCCAGCGGTTTTGAACTTGATATAATGAAAAACATTCCTTTTCCTGATGTTGCTGTGGATGCTCAGTATGACTGTTAGTATATTTGGTTGTGTATTGGCAAAAAATACAGTATAGAGATTCATGCTTCTTACATAGTTGTCATCAGTGAATGAGTACTGTCTTGGACTTCTTCCGCTGCCTGCTTAGTGTTTTATATAAATGTGTCCATGTTTTGGTTTACATATTTTTCACTTAAATAGTGATATTATAATACATCAAAGTAATATACTCAGCCTTTCTTGTTGGGCATTTGAGCTATTTCTTCATTATAAGTAGTGTGAAGAGAAGGCTGTAATTTAGCGCTTTATCTTATCTACCTGTTTAGCTACAGTAAACTTTAACCAGTTTTCATTCTATCTGTACTCTTTTTTTTTTTAGGAAAAGAAATAACATGACAATAAAATTCTTATATCAGTACTTTTTTCTTCCCACTAAGTGAATTTTCTAGGGGATTGGATTGGGCTCTGAGAAGATTTTTTAATCAACCCGATAACAACTAAAGCACTTTACAATTTATAAAGTGTTGTTTCATAATATTATATAATTTAATCTTTAAAATAATTCTGTGAGGTGGTTTTATATCATCCCCATTTTACAAATAAAGAAACTGAGATTCCAAGTCAAGTAATTTGCCCAAGAATTAGTAGTCAAAATTAGTAGTCGGGCTTCCCTGGTGGCGCAGTGGTTGAGAGTCCGCCTGCCGCTGCAGGGGACGCGGGGTCGTACCCTGGTCCGAGAAGATCCCACATGCCGCGGAGCGTCTAGGTCCGTGAGCCGTGGCCGCTGAGCCTGCACGTCGGAGCCTGTGCTCCGCAACGGGAGAGGCCACAACAGTGAGAGGCCTGCGTACCGCCAAAAAAAAAAAAAAAAAAAATTAGTAGTCAACAGTGAACATTGAGATGAAGCATCAAATGGAAGAATCTTCTGTTATGTCTATAGCAGTGAAGAAATGGATTCTATAAGCGTGTAAAAATTTTGGGAGAAGATGCTTTTGTAAAGTTTCTGGGGAGTAAGTAATAGAAATGGAAACTTGTAAAGTATTAATCACTAATTTTCAGATGTCTATTTTAATCTATTTTCTGTTTTTCTGAATCTATATTTTTTAAGGTTTTTCACCTCAGTACCTCGCACTATTGCCCGTATAATTTCTTAAACTTTCAACCATGAACTGTTTTCTGAAAAATTTTAAGAATTTCTGTTACAAAGGGAAATTTGTGTACAAAGTATGTTTAGTTTTAGAGAATGAGAGAAAAAGGTGTTTTCCTTGATTCAGTATTGTGATCATTAAGTATTAGCATCTGTTACTATGCTCTGAACATTGTGCTGGGAGAACCATTATAACAACATGTTTGAATGAACATACAGAATAGAGGACAGCTACATAGATTTATATGCCTAATTGTTTTATTTGAGAGTGTTTAGTAAATATTGATTAACTGGTTTTAAGTAGGCTCAAGACTTCTCTTACACTCTAATCTTATATTAACTGGCTTTTCAGGTCTGATTCTTTCAAACAATGATCAGTAAATAATTATTTTAGTGCTTCTTAAACCTAGTTGTTGAATTTAGGTCCTCAAAGCATTACTTGCTGTATACATATGGCCTTTGTTCTTGCCCTCTTGTTCTAACAACCTCCCCCCTTTTTTTAAACCCAGACAAGATTTTATTCATATTCAAAAGTTGCTTGAAGACATTCTCAAATTTGCATACTCTCAAATTTACCAGTCTTTAAACCTCAAAGGTATTTTGAGAATAGATCTCAATTTACTGTTTGAATAAAAAAATCTTAAATAATTATATTTGTGAACAGTAATCGTAGCTACCAAGTGATAATGTTTTATAGGTAAATAAAAACACTAACATATGACATAATAAGGGTGATTACTAATAAATTAAAGTAATTGGTATACTGTAACAACTTTATCGAGGTATAATTGATATACAGTAAACTGCACACATTTACAGTGTGCAATTGGTAAATTTTGACAAAAGTATATACCCATGAGATTGTCAACACTCAAGATAAGGAACATTTTCAACACCCTCAAGAGTTTCCTCATGACTCTTTGTAATCCCACCCTCCCGCTCCTTCCTGCCCTTTCCTCATCCCCAGGTAACCATTGATCTTTTTCTGACACTTAAGATTTGTTTGCATTTTTTAGAGTTTTCTGTAAATGGACTCATATAGTATGTACTTTTTGCAGGGGGGAGGAGGGTGTCCGGCTTTTAAACTCAGCATAATTATTTTGGAATTCATCCACGTTGTTATGTGTTTGTTCCTTTTTATTGTTGAGTAGTATTATATTGTATGGATATACCACAGAACTTTTTTTTTCCATGTACTAATTGATGGACATTTGGGTTGTTTCCAGCTTTTAATTATTATAAACAAAGTTGCAGTGAACATTCACAATTTGCATATAAGTCTTTGGAGGAATATATACTTTCTTTTCTCTTGCATAAATATCTAGTAGTGGAATAGTAACATATGTTATAGGGAAATATTTCTTCCCAGATTGTGGCTTGTCTTCATTGTTTTAACAGTGTGTTTCAAAGAGCAGGAACTGTCTCTAATCGTGGACAGAATGTCTATGCAGAAAATCGGAAAGGTTTTTCAGAAAGCTCCAGCCCTAATAACTGAATTCTGCAAGGTTGAAGGACAGAAGGTCAATATATAACAATCAGTTGTATTTTTCTATAATAACAGTGAATACTTAGAAATTAAAATTTAAAAGTACCATCTCAATAGCACCAAAACCTATGAAATATTTAGTATTAGCTTTACAAGACATGTGCAAGATTTGTATAATGAAAATTATAAGACACTGGTGGAAGAAACCAAAGAAGACCTAAATAAATGGAGAGATATGCCATATACATGGATTGGAAGATAATATTGTTAAGACAACCATTCGTCCAAGCTGATCTATAGATTCAATGCGATTCCAGTCGAAATCCCAGCAGGGTTTATTACAGAAAGTAACAAGCTGATTCTAAAATTGATATGGAAAAACGAACTAGAAAAAGGTAAAATAATGTTGAAAAAGAACAAAAAAGTTGGGAAACTCCTGATTTCAACTTAATTGCTGCAGTACTCAAGGGTAAAGATAGAGAAAAGATAGATCAATGGAACAAAACAGAGAATTCAGACACACAAAATGGTCAATTCGTTTTTGACAAGGGTATTAAAGCAATTCAATAGAGAAAGGATAATCTGGAGTAGTTAGACGTTCATATGCAAAAACTGTCTTATTTGGGCATATAATATCCTCTGTCGGACACTGGGCAGCCCCTTGCCCAGAAATTTATATAAATCTTGGGACAGATGACAGAAAGGCACCAATGGATATGAAATATGAAATAAAGTTTACTCACACAGTCAACTGAAAAGGATTCCTCACAGAGAGGTCTTAGGTTTAGTCCAGAATGAAGCAAAAGTGAAGAAGGGCGGTTGGGTTTAATTTTTATCGTGGCCAGAAGGAGTGTGATAGTTCTCATGTGTGGGATTTACATGGTTTTAGCTTCCCACTGACGCCCAAGGAGGCAATGGCTGGGCTTTCTTACTGACTTATCCAGCTGTGGGGCAAAAGGGAGAGGGAGGTGTGGGGCTTTAAGGCAATGAGCACTCAAACATCAAAATAGAATATTTTTCTTTATTATAGCCTCAGTGCAAAAATTCCTCACTGTCTGTGCAAAAACTAGTTCAAAGTCGTTCGTAGACCTCGAGATATGACCTGAAGCTAGAAAATAACTTGAAGAAAATATAAGACAAAATCTTTTTGACCTTGGATCAGGCAAAGATTTTTTTTTAATCACCAAAAAATTAGATACCAAAAGCATGATCCATAAATGAATAAATTGATAAATTCGACTTCATGAAAATTAAGAACTTCTGCTGTTTGAAACAGTGTTATGAGAGTAAAAAGACAAGTCACAGACTGGGAGTTAATATTCCCCTATCACATATCTGACAAAAGTCTTGTATGCAGAATATATAAAGAACTCACAATATTCAGTAGTAAGTGAAAAATCTAATAAAAATTTGACAAAAGATTTAAGTAGAAGCACAGGTAGATCAGCTCGGTGCTTTGTGACCAACTGGAGGGGTGGGATAGGGAGGGTGGGAGGGAGGGAGACGCAAGAGGGAAGGGATATGGGAACAGATGTATATGTATAACTGATTCACTTTGTTACAAAGCAGAAACTAATACACCATTGTGAAGCAATTATGCTACAATAAAGTTGTAAAAAAAAAGATTTAAGTAGAAACTTTACCAAAAAGACCTATGGACAGCAAATAAATATACCAGAAGATATTAAACATCATTAGTAATTGCAGAATTGCAAATTAAAACCACACTGAAATACCAGTATACACTTAAGTGAGAAAATTAATTGAGACATTAAGAAGAATGAAGGAAAAAAGGAAAAATAACAACAATACCAAATGCTGATAAGAATGTGGAGCAGTTGGAGCTTTCATCCATTGCTGATGGCAGTGCAAATGATATAGTGACTTTAACATTTGGCAGTTCTTTATAAAGGTAAACATATGCTTACCATACAACCCAGCATCCCTACTCCTGAATTTACCTAGTGAAATGAGAATTTGTTGATTTCTTTTTTTAAAACAGCTTTATTGAGATACAATTCACACACCATACAATTTACCTCTTAAAGTGCTTTTAATACATGCACAGAGTTGGTGTAACCATCATAACAATTTTAGTACTTTTTTTTTATCACTCCAAAAAGAAACATCAGATCTGTTAGCAATCACTCTCCTCCCCCTCCCCCAGCCCTAGGCAACCACTAATGTACTTTTTATGTCTGTAGATTTTTTCACTTAACATAATGTTTTTGAGGTTCATTTGCGTTATAGCATGTATCAGTACTTCATTTCTTTTTATGACCAAATAACATTCCATTGTATGAATATATCATATTTTATTTATTCATCATTTGATGCACATTTGGGTTGCTTCCACCTTTTTGGCTACTATTAATAATGCTGCTATGAACATTCATATACAAATATTTCTGTGGATATGTGCTTTCATTTGTTTCGGGTATAGACTTAGGAGTGGAATTGTTGGGTCATATGGTAACTCCATGTTTTTAGGAACTGAAAAACTGTTTTCCAAAGTAGCTACATCATTTTACATTCCCATCAGCAGTGCATGAATGTTCCAGTTTCTTCACATCCTTGTCAACACTTATTTTCTTTTTTACTATAGCTATACTAGGGGCTGTGAAGTGATATCTCATTGTGGTATTTGATTTGCATTTCCATAGTGACTAATGATGTTGAGTGTTTTTTCATGTACTTATTGGCCATTTGTATCTTCTTTGGAGAAATGTCTCTTCAAATCCTTTTCCCATTTAAAAAATGGAGTATTTTAAATTATTTTTACTGTTGGGTTCTAAGAGTTCTGTATATATTCTGGGTATTAAACTTTTGTTAGAGATATGATTTATAATTTTTTTCCCATTCTGTGGGTTGTCTTTTCACTTTCCTGAAGAACAAAAGTTTTAAATTTTGATGAAGTCCAATTTAATTTTTTCCTTGGCTTCTTGTGCTTTAGGTGTTATATCTAAGAAATTGTTGTCTAGGTGTTATGTCTAATTGCCTAATCAAGGTTATGAATCTTTACACCTCTTTTTTTCCTAAGAGGTTTATAGTGTTAAATTTCAAAATAATCTTTGCTATATTTTGAGTTAATTTTAGGGTCAATTTAAAGTTTTCTTAAGTTTATTCCCAGGTAATTAACATATTTGTTGCTGTTGCAAATGAGATAATTTTTCTGTTGCTTCCTGTGATTGGTTCTTGTTTGTATGAAAAGGTCCTTTTCTAAAGGGAATGCTCTTTCTTTCTAAATGATAATTTTTCAAGTAGTATCGCTTGCTTTAAAAATTCAGTCTTTAATGAAGTTTCATTGAAAGCTATGCTTTTGGAATAGTTTGCTTCACCACATATTCCTTACTTAAGCTTAAAAAATCTAAAATGTATATTGTTCGAGATTTTATTTTCCACTTGTATCCTAAGGGTGGCGAAGACACTACAGTTGCCTTTTCAGGACTTCCTCTGAAAATCAAAAATAGATGCAATTTGTTTTGGAGCAAAAGGGATTGATGGTGGTATTATGCCAACTAGTAGAGGTGTGGTTGATCATTTGGATTTTGCTATCTCTGTCTGTGATTTGAATTTGTCTCTTCACTTCACTGCTACTTTGACTTCATTTTTTAGCTCTCTTATTTATTTATAGAAATACAAATTTTCTATTAAAAATGTTTATTAAAATGCAGAAGTTGAGCAAAGAGAATTGACTGTGATCCCAACTCGCAGATAGTTGTTAACATTTTTTGAGTTCTTTTAATTACTATATAAAGTTTTAAACTTTTTATGTATATATCCAATTATATTCTTTAAACTTAGAAATTAGGCTTTAAACTTTCCCTTATTTATGTTTAGCACTCTCCAAATTAGAAACAAACCTAGTTTTAAGAGTTTAAGTCTCTATCCGTGGTGGCACAGTGGTTAAGAATCCACCTGCCAATGCAGGGGACACCAGTTCGAGCCCTGGTCTGGGAAGATCCCACATGCTGTGGAGCAACTAAGCCTGACCACCACAACTACTGAGCCTGCACTCTAGAGCCCGCAAGCAACTACTGAGCCCGCGTGCCACAACTACAGAAGCCCGTGCGCCTAGAGCGTGTGCTCTGCAACAAGAGAAGCCACCGCAATGAGAAGCCCACGCACCGCAACGAAGAGTAGCCCCCACGTGCGGTGACTAGAGAAAGCCCGCGCGCAGCGACGAAGACCCAGTGCAGCCAAAAATAATAAATACATTGAAATAAAACAGTTTAAGTCTCTAAAGAATAGCTGCTTTTTATATTACTGCTGTTTTTTAATATTCTAACCAATATTTATTGATATTCATGTTATGAAATACATAGTTTCATTAATATAACCAGTTTATACAACCAAGAGAAAATACTGCAAATTATTCAAATGAGAAATGTATAGACTATGTTAATATTTGGAAATACCAGCATTTATAAGCAACAAGGAAAACGTGTATAATTTAATGTTTACTTCTTTTCCTTCTTCCCTTCCACTGCCTCTGTCCACTTTCTTCTCCCACTCAAATTCCTAAATTATAAAAACTGTGCATTTGTTTGCTAGTAGATTGGGCTGCTTGGTCCTTCTCACTGCCTTAGCCCAGGGTTGAGGTTGCCTGGGCTTCCCACAACTCTCCAAGTCTTTTCTTTTTCCACGTCCCTTGAGACACCCTTGGCAACATATCCAGCTATTCTTGAGCTCTTGCCCCACATTCAAAAGTAACATGTCAGGCATCATCCAAGGCACTTTCATCTGAAGTACTGCTTTTTTTTTTTTTTTTTTTTGGCCGCGTTGCACAGCATGCGGAATCTTAGTTCCCTGACCAGGGATCAAACCCGTGCCCCCTGTAGTGGAAGCACAGAGTCTTAACCTCTGGACCACCAGGGAAGTCCCTGCTGATTTTTTATTACTGGCTGGTGGTCAAGTTTGGCCTCATATTTGATACCTTACCTTTTTGCTTATTCTGCTTCCAGTTAAAGGGACCACCAAATAAAAGTGGACATTATTGATGAATTTTACTAAATTGCAGGACTCTTAGTATCACTTATGGTAATTTTTTTTTCTACCCCAGGAACAAGAATCCTGAACTTTTTTATCCTGTATTGGGAAATGTATGCATTACTAACTAAAGTGTTTGAAATAGTTGAGAGGTATACTATACAGTTTAAAATATACAGTTTAAAAGTCAGTGAAGAAGGGCACCATTTTAGTTATAAATAAGATTCATTTCTTTCTCAAATCTTCCCCTCAGCCTACATTTATTTTTAAAATGTTTCTGGTTTAGGGGAACTTGACTTTCCTAGTTGAAACAGAAACTTTAAACATTGAGTTTAACTTCAATTGTGAATCCAATTTAAATCTTTTTTTATAAATGGATTAAAACCATATTTATTCTTAAACTTTGTATCTCAGATTAGAGGTAGCATGTATTGGACCTCCAAAATTAAGAAAAACATTTAAAAGATAATTGAAAAATATCGCTTTCTGGTGCTAGGGAATAGAGAGGGGTAAATATATGAGAATTATTTACCTTGTTATTTAGTTTGCCTCTAAAAATATTAACAACAAGGTTGATGAGAGAAACTATATTAATTAGGACTCTGGCTTAAACAGAAATCCAACTCATACTAGCCCATAATGGAATTTATTTAAGTATTGTGGGGATAGGGAGTTGTCTTAACAACAGAGGTCAGGAGTGTGATTAAACTTCAAGAATGACTGGAACATGAGAATGCTTTTTTCTTTCTCTTGTCTGTCTTCTCTGCGTTATTTGCTTCATTTTAAAACCTTTCCAGATAAGCTTCATTCCTTGGTCCCTAACTTCTCCTGAGCTTTATTTATAAAATAGTTGAGGCATTCAAAGGGTGCCTGCCACTTCTTTCTCAGTTTCATTTTTAAATTTTCCAGCAAAGAACTTTGAATGGCTACTTAGTCAGGGAGAAGTATCATGCTATATAACATGACTGGTAAAACTATGGGGATGAATTAAAGATAGACTGGGGGAGTAAAAAAATGGTAGAAGGGGGCAGTTTCCAGAAGAAAGAGTAGGGGTGGTTGAGGTGCCATATAGGGAAAAACGGGTATGTGTTTTTGAAATGATCTTATCTTCAGATTACTTCTGACAGGGAAGACTTTGAACTTTGGAAGAACCTCCAAAAGAAAGCCTATGTAGTACTTTCAGTTAAGAGCAATATCTTGATTTAGAGGTTCTTTTCAACTAAATCCTGAACTGTTTTTCCACTGGAATGATGCCAAAGACTGGGTTCACTGCTCAGTTACAGAAAGTTGTGGCAAAGAGGCTAGTATGATTTCTGAGGGTTTTTGTTATTGTTGTTGTTTTTAATAACAACTCTTTATTTATTTATTTATTTTTGGCTGCGTTGCGTCTTCATTGCTGCACGCTGGCTTTCTCTAGTTGCGGCGAGCGGGGGCTACTCTTCATTGCAGTGCACAGCTTCTTACTGTGGTGGCTTCTCTTGTTGTGGAGCATGGGCTCTAGGTGCACGGGCTTCAGTAGTTGCAGCACACAGGTTCAGTAGTTGTGGCTCGCGGGCTCTAGAGCACAGGCTCAGTAGTTGTGGCGCATGGGCTTAGTTGCTCCGTGACATGTGGGATCTTCCCAGACCAGGGATCGAACCCGTGTCCCCTGCATTGGCAGGCAGATTCTCAACCACTGCGCCACCAGGGAAGCCCTGATTTCTGAGTTTTTGATCAAAAGTTTGCTAATACCATTAAAGCACTCGTCCATCGTATTTTAAGTGTGTACTAGAGATGCATCTCACTCTCTTTGGGAGCAGAAGTATGACTAGAATTCATAGAGTTAAAACAAATGGCAATTTACAGAGGGATAATAGGGAAGAACAGAAACATAACTAGTTCTATTAGTAATCACTCTTAGTTGTCTTGGAAAATTCATCCTGCTTATATGGTAGAGACATGCTGTCTTGATGTATATACTACATTGCAGTGGCCTGAATTAGAAGCCTGAATGTGTGTTGGTCTTTTGTGTTGACCAAAAACTGTCAGAAAGATTAAAGTCTAACACAGATGTCAGGAAAACCAACAGTTGAATATGGAATTTGTATGAGGAAAAATAAACTTAAAGCTGGAGCCCTCTAAAAAGGTTTGGAACAGTTGTGGAAGGTGTGGAGAGACTGACTGTTAGAAGGAGCCCTGTGGAAAATTTTTTGTGTCAGAGAAAGTTTAGATTAGAATAACAAGCATTTTTTAGTCCACCTTATTAATTTTTGAGTGATTTGTCTAGGAAAGACAAACTTTTAAATGTTGCAACTTTTCTCTTGGAAGGAAAAAGTTAGACCAAAAGGCTAATAGAATTATTTGCCAGATGCCCTGTTCTAGTAATCCACTGAATAACTTGAACATACAGTTCAGTGAATCCTGATAACTCAAAGTCGTAAACATTTAGAATGTAGCAGAACTGTTTTAAAATCTGTTCCCAGGTTTGATTGATCTGTGAGTATGTGGGACTGGACTTTCCTGGAAGAGAAGGACTGTAGGAAAGTTTTAGATAAATAGTACACTTTGCAATTTATTTTTTTCCAGGTCTACCTGAGAATATGTTTCCCAGGTTGTTGTTGTTGTTTCCTTACAGTTTTAAAAATATTACATTCATGTATATCAAACATTACATGTAATATACATGTGTTATAAAAATTAGATAAAAAACACTTATGAACCTACCATCTAACCAAGAACCAAAATATTATCAGTAATTTATCCATACTGTTTTAGCACTAAATTTTTTATCAGTATAAATTTGTCTTTGTATCTTTGACTCTTCTTTGGCTTTGTTTTCTTTCCCCTTTCCTCCCCTCTCTCCCTTTCTTTCATCAGGTCCTCTCAGGGATCTGAGATTTACCTTTCTTTTAAAGGAGATTGCATCCTCTTTAACCCATTTAAATTCTCTTTCAAGCTTGTTTGAGGGTTTAGAAAGAAGGTGTCTTACTTTTTTTTTAATTAATTTTTATTGGAGTATAGTTGCTTTACAGTGTTGTGTTAGCTTCTACTGCACAGTATATCTTACTATTTTTAATAAAACCCTAATGTCTTTTGGGATGCTTTACTCTTAGTTGCATATAATGATTTGCTTTGCAAGCTGGTAACTGAATGAAGGTGGTAATAAATGGAAGTGAGGACATCATAAGTAAAGAAACCATTATGTTTTAAAAACCTGTGATTGATAAAGATGTGCTTGCCTATTAACATGTCACTTAAGGTTTCTGAAAGAATGTGGATTAGACATAGTATTAAAACAGATTAGAGGAAGCATTCCCTAGATTAATTAGAAATTCAGTGACAAGTTCCAAAAAATAAGTTGAAGTAAAATGTATTTTAAAGGCAGAGAGCGCCTTTTATGTGATTTCAAGGGATGGTTGTATCCTGTGGTTCTCAAAGTGTGGTTCCCAGAGCAGTAGCAGCAGCAGCATCACCTGAGAACTTGCATAAATGATCTAGGTACCTCAACCTTTAGGTGATCTGATACAGCTAAAGTTTAGAACCACTGCTATATAGGCTACCTTCATTTTTATTAACCAGCTTACGTTGGCATGGTAATTTGGAGTAATGCTGTGAGGGTCTGAACTTTCTATTGCAAGTGACAGAAATCCATCATGAACTAGTTTAAGAAAAAGGGAATCTACAGGCTCCCTTAGCTGAGTTGGAAGATTATTGGGATAGCTTACAGATTCAAAGCAGTAATTGTAATAATCAGGACTGTGGAGCTTGTAAAGCTGTTTGTCTCTGCATAACTTTGTCCTGTTTATAGATTAGGTTACTATCTATCCTTGTCAAGTGGGAAAGATGGTCACAGGCAGCTCCAGATTCACATCCTCTGAACTTAGCAATTCAGAAAGAGCTGCTTTTTACCATTTCACAAGCCCACTCCTCAACTGTTAGGTTCGTGGGAATGAGAGTCCATGACTGCCTTAGCCTGGGTCATATGTCTATTTCTGGGAGGAAGGAGAATAGAAAAGTATGCTACTCTGACAATGTACAGTAGTTCACTACTTGATATCTGGGTTGCTTTCAAATAAGCTTAACAATCTTTGAAGCAGAGAAATCTAGAGGTTTATAGAGTTAGAAAATGGGACATGCTCAAACGTGTTAGCCACTTTATTGTGTTAGAGTGTAGTTAAGCACTTCATTAAAGGCTTATAGTGCCATAATATGGAAGTTGATGTTTTAGGTTTATTATTTTGTATAGTTAATTTTTGTCATTATAAAAGTAAATATAATTCGAGAAATGCAAATCAAAACTACAGTGAGGTACCACCTCACACCGGTCAGAATGGCCATCATTAAAATGTCTACAGGGCTTCCCTTGTGGCACAGTGGTTAAGAATCTGCCTGCTAATGCAGGGGACACGGGTTCGAGCCCTGATCTGGGAAGATCTCACATGTCACGGAGCAACTAAGCCCGTGCGCCACAACTACTGAGCCTGCGCTCTAAAGCCTGTGAGCCACAACTACTGAGCCCACGTGCCACAACTACTGAAGCCCGCGTACCTAGAGACTGTGCTCTGCAGCAAGAGAAGCCACCGTGGTGAGAAGCCCATCCACCACAACAAAGAGTAACCCCCACTCGCCACAACTAGAAAAAGCCTGCATGCAGCAACAAAGACCCAACGTAGCCAAAAATAAATAAAAAGCAAATACATTTTTTTAAAAAAAGGTCTACAAATAACAGATGCTGGAGAGGGTGTGGAGAAAAGGGAACCCTCCTACACTGTTGGTGGGAATGTAAGTTGGTGCAGCTACTATGGAGAACAGTGTGGAGGTTCCTCAGAAAATTAAAAATATTGTAGAATTACCATATGATCCAGCAGTCCCACTCCTGGGCATATACCTGGACAAAACTATAATTAAAAAAGATACATGCACCCCTGTGTTCATAGCAGCACTCTTCACAATAGCTAAGACATGGAAACAACCTAAATGTCCATCAACAGATGAATGGATAAAGAAGATTGGTACATATATACAATGGAATACTACTCAGCCATAAAAAAGAAAGAAATAGGACTCCCCTGGTGGCTCAGTGGTTAAGAATCTGCCTGCCAATTCAGGGGACACGGGTTAGAGCCCTGGTCCGGGAAGATCCCACATGCCGTGGAGCAACCAAGCCCTTGCGCCACAACTACTGAGCCTGCACTTTAGAGCCCATGAGCCACAACTACTGAGCCCACATGCCTAGAGCCCATGCTCTGCAACAAGAGAAGCCACCACAATGAGAAGCCCATGCACTGTGACAAAGAATAGCCCCCGCTCGCCGCCACTAGAGAAAGCCCGCACACAGCAACGAAGACCCAGTGCAGCCAAAAAGAAAGGAAAGAAGGGAGGGAGGAAGGAATGAATTTCTGCTTAAAGAAAAAAAAAAAAACAACAACAACAAAATAATGCCACTGCAGCAACAAGTATGCAACTAGGGATTATCATACTAAGTGAAGTGAAGTCAAAAAGAGAAAGACAAATACCATATGATGTCACTTATATGTGGAATCTAAAATATGACACAAATGAGCCTATCTACAAAACAGAACACAGACATAGCAGACTTGTGGTTGCCAAGGGGTAGGGGGCTGGGAGAGGGAAGGACTGGGAGTTTGGGATTAGCAGATGTAAACTATTATATATAGGATGGATAAACAACAAAGTCCTACTGTATAGCATAGGGAACTATATTCAGTATTCTGTAATACACCATAATGGAAAAGAATATCACAGAGAGTCTACATACAAGTGAGTCACTTTGCTGTACAGCAGAGATTGGCACAACATTGTAAATCAACTATACTTCAATAAAAAAAATAACCTATTATATGATGAGAAAAAAATAAACATGGAGTATAAAAGTAAATATACCCTATGACATCTGGAAAATGCAGAGAAATAGGAAAAAATCACCTAATGTTCTGCTCTCCAGAGACAACTACATTTTGGTGAATTTCCTCTGCATGTTTTCTTGCATAGTTACGATCACATTATAATGTTAATTTTTTTTGAATTTTATTTTAGTTATTTTTTTATACATCAGGTTCTTATTAGTCATCCATTTTATACACATCAGTGTATACATGTCAATCCCATTCTCCCAATTCATCACACCACCACCACCACCCTTGCCACTTTCCTCCCTTGGTGTCCATACGTTTGTTCTCTACATCTGTGTCTCAGTTTCTGCCCTGCAAACCGGTTCATCTGTACCATTTTTCTAGGTTCCACATATATGCGTTAATATGCGATATTTGTTTTTCTCTTTCTGACTCACTTCACTCTGTATGACAATCTCTAGATGCATCCATGTCTCTACAAATGACCCAATTTCGTTTTCCTTTTTATGGCTGAGTAATATTCCATTGTGTATATGTACCACATCTTCTTTATCAATTCGTCTGTCTGTGGGCATTTAGGTTGCTTCCATGACCTGGCTATTGTAAATAGTGCTGCAGTGAACATTGAGGTGCATGTGTCTTTTTGAATTATGGTTTTCTCTGGGTATATGCCCAGTAGTGGGATTGCTGGGTCATATGGTAATTCTATTTTTAGTTTTTTAAGAACCTCCATACTGTTCTCCATAGTGCCTGTATCAATTTACATTCCCACCAACTGTGCAAGAGGGTTCCCTTTTCTCCACACCCTCTCCAACATTTGTTGTTTGTAGATTTTCTGATGATGCCCATTCTAACTGGTGTGAGGTGGTTGCTTATTGTAGTTTTGATTTGCATTTCTCTAATAATTAGTGATGTTGAGCAGCTTTTCATGTGCTTCTCGGCCATCTGTATGTCCTCTTTGGAGAAATGTCTATTTAGGTCTTCTGCCCATTTTTTGATTGGGTTGTTTGTTTTTTTAATATTGAGCTGCATGAGCTGTTTATATATTTTGGAGATTAATACTTTGTCTGTTGATTCATTTGCAAATATTTTCTCCCATTCTGAGGGTCATCTTGTCATCTTGTTTGTAGTTTCCTTTGCTTTGCAAAGCTTTTAAGTTTCATTAGGTCCCATTTGTTTATTTTTGTTTTTATTTCCATTACTCTAGGAGGTGAATCAAAAAAGATCTTGCTGTGGTTTATGTCAAAGAGTGTTCTTCCTATGTTTTCCTCTAAGAGTTTTATGGTGTCCAGTCTTCATTTAGGTCTCTAATCCATTTTGAGTTTATTTTTGTGTATGGTGTTAGGGAGTGTTCTAATTTCATTCTTTTCCATGTAGCTGTCCAGTTTTCCCAGCACGACTTATTGAAGAGACTGTCTTTTCTCTATTGTATATCCTTGCCTCCTTTGTCATAGATTAGTTGACCATAGGTGTCTGGGTTTACCTCTGGGCTTTCTATCCTGTTCCATTGATCTATGTTTCTGTTTTTGTGCCAGTACCATATTGTCTTGATTACTGTAGCTTTGTAGTATAGTTTAAAGTCAGAGAGTCTGATTTCTCCAGCTCTGTTTTTTTCCCTCAAGACTGCTTTGGCTATTCGGGGTCTTTTGTGTCTCCATACAAATTTTAGGATTTTTTGTTCTAGTTCTGTAAAAAATGCCATTGGTAATTTGATAGGGATTGTATTGAATCTGTAGATTGTTTTGGGTAGTATAGTCATTTTCACAATATTGATTCTTCCAATCCAAGAACATGGTATGTCTCTCTATATGTTGGTATAATCTTTAATTTCTTTCATCAGTGTCTTATAGTTTTCTGCATACAGGTCTTTTGTCTCTCTAGGTAGGTTTATTCCTAGGTATTTTATTCTTTTTGTTGCAACAGTAAATGGGAGTGTTTCCTTAATTTCTCTTTCAGATTTTTCATCATTTGTGTATAGGAATGTAAGAGATTTCTGTGCATTAATTTTGTATCCTGCAACTTTACCAAATTCATTGATTAGCTCTAGTAGTTTTCTGGTGGCATCTTTAGGATTCTCTATGTATAGTATCATGTCATCTGCAAACAGTGACAGTTTTACTTCTTTTCCAATTTGTATTCCTTTCATTTCTTTTTCTTCTCTGATTGTTGTGGCTAGGACTTCCAAAACTATGTTGAATAATAGTGGCGAGAGTGGACATCCCTGTCTTGTTCCTGATCTTAGAGGAAATGCTTTCAGTTTTTCACCATTGAGAATGATGTTTGCTGTGGGTTTGTCGTATATGGCCTTTATTATGTTGAGGTAGGTTCCCTCTATACCCACTTTCTGGAAAGTTCTTATCATATATGGGTGTTGAATTTTGTCAAAAGCGTTTTCTGCATCTATTGAGACAATCATATGGTTTTTCTTCTTCAATTTGTTAATATGGTGTATTGCATTGATTGATTTGCATATATTGAAGAATACTTGCATCCCTGGGATAAATCCCACTTGATCATGGTGTAGGATCCTTTTAATGTGTTGTTGGATTCTGTTTGCTAGTATTTTGTTGAGGATTTTTGTATCTATATTCATCAGTGATATTAGTCTGTAATTTTCTTTTTTTGTAGTATCTTTGTCTGGTTTTGGTATCGGGGTGATGGTGGCCTCATAGAATGAGTTTGGGAGTGTTCCTTCCTCTGCAATTTTTTGGAAGAGTTTGAGAAGGATGGATGTTAGCTCTTCTCTAAATGTGTGATAGAATTCACCTGTGAAGCCATCTGGTCCTGGACTTTAGTTTGTTGGAAGATTTTTAATCACAGTTTCAGTTTCATTACTTGTGATTGGTCTGTTCATATTTTCTATTTCTTCCTGGTTCAGTCTTGGAAGGTTATACCTTTCTAAGAATTTGTCTATTTCTTCCAGCTTGTCCCTATTATTGGCATAGAGTTGCTTGTAGTAGTCTCTTAGGATGCTGTATATTTCTGTGGTGTCCATTGTAACTTCTCTTTTTTCATTTCTAATTTTATTGATTTGAGTCCTCTCCCTCTTTTTCTTGATGAGTGTGGCTAATGGTTTATCAATTTTGTTTATATTCTCAAAGAACCAATTTTAGTTTTATTGACCTGTGCTATTGTTTTCTTTGTTTCTATTTCATTTCTTTCTGTTCTGATCTTTATGATTTCTTTTCCTTCTGCTAAGTTTGGGTTTTGTTTGTTCTTCTTTCTCTAGTTCCTTTAGGTGTAAGATTAGATTGTTTATATGAGATTTTTCTTGTTTCTTGAGGTAGGTTTGTATAGCTATAAACTTCCCTCTTAGAACTGCTTTTGCTGCATCCTGTAGGTTTTGGATTGTCATGTTTTCATTATCATTTGTCTCTGGGTATTTTTTGATTTCCTCTTTGATTTCTTCAGTGATCTCTTGGTTATTTAGTAATGTATTGTTTAGCCTCCATGTGTTTGTGTTTTTTATATTTTTTTCCCTGTAATTGATTTCTAATCTCATAGTGTTCTGGTCAGAAAAGATACTTGATATGATTTCAATTTTCTTAAATTTACTGAGGCTTGATCTGTGACTCAAGATGTGATCTATCCTGGAGAATGTTCCATGCGCACTTGAGAAGAAAGTGTAATCTGCTGTTTTTGGATGGAATGTCCTATAAATATCAGTTAAATCTATCTGGTCTATTGTGTCATTCAAAGCTTCTGTTTCCTTATTTATTTTCTGTTTGGATGATCTGTCCATTGGTTTAAGTGAGGTGTTAAAGTCTCCCACTGTTATTGTGTTACTGTCGATTTCCTCTTTTATAGCTGTTAGCAGTTGCCTTATGTATTGAGGTGCTCCTATGTTGGGTGCATATATATTTATAATTGTTATTTCTTCTTCTTGGATTGATCCCTTGATCATTATGTAGTGTCCTTCCTTGTCTCTTGTAACATTCTTTATTTTAAGGTCTATTTTATCTTATATGAGTATTGCTACTCCAGCTTTCTTTTGATTTCCATTTGCATGGAATATCTTTTTCTATCCCCTCACTTTCAGACTGAATGTGTCCCTAGGTCTGAAGTGGGTCTCTTGTAGACAGCATATATATGGGTCTTGTTTTTGTATCTATTCAGCCAGCCTGTGTCTTTTGGTTGGAGCATTTAATCCATTCATGTTTAAGATAATTATCGATATGTATGTTTCTATTACCATTTTCCTAATTGTTTTGGGTTTGTTTTTGTAGGTCCTTTTCTTCTCTTGTGATTCCCATTTAGAGAAATTCCTTTAGCATTTGTTGTAGAGCTGGTTTGGTGGTGCTGAATTCTCTTAGCTTTTGCTTGTCTGTAAAGCTTTTGATTTCTCCATCGAATCTGAATGAGATCCTTGCCGGGTAGAGTAATCTTGGTTGTAGGTTCTTCCCTTTCAGCACTTTAAGTATATCATGCCACTCCCTTCTGGCTTGTAGAGTTTCTGCTGAGAAATCAGCTGTTAACCTTATGGGAGTTCCCTTGTATGTTATTTGTCATTTTTCCCTTGCTGCTTTTAGTAATATTTCTTCGTCTTTAATTTTTGTCAATTTGATTACTATGTGTCTTGGCGTGTTTCTCCTCGGATTTATCCTATATGGGACTCTCTGTACTTCCTGGACTTGGTTGGCTACATCCTTTCCCACGTTAGGGAAGTTTTTGACTATAATCTCTTCAAATATTTTCTCGGGTCCTTTCTCTCTCTCCTCCTTCTGGGACCCCTATAATGCGAATGTTGTTGCATTTAATGTTGTCCCAGAGGTCTCTTAGGCTGTCTTAATTTCTTTTCATTCTTTTTTCTTTATTCTGTTCCATGGCAGTGAATTCCACCATTCTGTCTTCTAGATCACTTATCCATTTTTCTGCCCCAGTTATTCTGCTCTTGATTCCTTCTAGTGTATTTTTCATTTCAGTTATTGTATTGTTCATCTCTGTTTGTTTGTTCTTTAATTCTTCTAGGTCTTTGTTAAACATTTCTTGTATCTTCTCGATCTTTGCCTACATTTTTTTCCTGAGGTCCTGGATCATCTTCACTATCATTATTCTGAATTCTTTTCCTGGACGGTTGCCTATTTCCACTTCATTTAGTTGTTTTTCTGCGGTGTTATCTTGTTCCTTCATCTGGTACATAGCCCTCTGCCTTTTCATCTTGTCTATCTTTCTGTGAATGTGGTTTTTGTTCCACAGGCTGCAGGATTGTAGTTCTTGCTTCTACTGTCTGCCCTGTAATGTTAATTTTTTTCTTTTTCGTGTTTTTTTTTTTTTTTTTTTTGGCTGCGTTGGGTCTTCAGTGCTGTGTGTGGGCTTTCTCTAGTTGTGGCATGCGGGGCCTACCCTTCGTTGTGGTGCGTGAGCTTCTCATTGCGGTGGCTTCTCTTGTTGCTGAGCATGGGCTCTGTGCACGCGGGCTTCAGTAGTTGCAACAAGCGGGCCCTAGAGTGCGCGGGCTTCAGTAGTTGTGGCTTGCAGGCTCTAGAGCGCAGGCTCAGTAGTTGTGGCACACGGGCTTAGTTGTTCTGCAGCTGGGATCTTCCCAGCCCAGAGATTGAACCCCGTGTCCCCTGTATTGGCAGGTGGATTCTCAACCAGTGTATCACCAGGGAAGTCCCTCTTTGTTTTTGTTTTTGTTTTTTTTTTGGCGGTATGTGGGCCTCTCACTGTTGTGGCCTCTCCCACTGTGGAGCACAGGCTCCAGACGTGCAGACTCAGCAGCCATGGCTCATGGGCCTAGCTGCTCCGCAGCATGTGGGATCTTCCCGGACCAGGGCACGAACCCGTGTCCCCTGCATCGGCAGGCGGACTCTCAACCACTGTGCCACTAGGGAAGCCCTCCTCTTTGTTTTGATTAGTATTTATTTATAACTTTCTGTCAGAGTGTAGTAGAAACAATCTCATTCAATACAGATTCCAGCAGGGTTGTATGATGTTTATTTTTTTTCAGTTCATTTTTTTACAGCAAAATTGTGAGGATGGTACAGAGATGTCCCATGTACTCCCTGCCCCCACACATGCATATTCCCTCACCAGAATGGCATGTTTGTTAAAATTGATGAATCTACATTGACGCATCGTAATTGCCTGAAGTCCATAGTTTAACATTACCCCTTTACTCTTGGTGTTGTAAATTCTATGAATTTGAACTAATGTATAATGACACGTATTCATCGTTATGATATTGTAGAATATTTTCACTGCCCTAAAATTCCTCTATGCTCCATCTGTTCATCTGCCCTCCTTCCATCAACCACTGATCTTTTTACTCTCTTCATAGTTTTATTTCTTCCAGAGTGTCATATAGTTGGAATCATGCAGTGTATAGTAGCCTTTTCAGATTGACTTCTTTCACTTAGTAATACACATTTGTTTCCTCCATGTTTTTTTTAATGGCTTGTTAGCTCATTTCTTTTTAGCATTGAATAATATTCTGTTGTCTAGATGTATCACAGTGTATCCGTTCACCTACTAAAGGAAATCTTGGTTGCTTCCAAGTTTTGGCTATTATAAATAAAGCTGCTATAAATATACATGTGCAGGGTTTTGTGGGGACATAAATTTTCAACTCCATTGGGTAAATACTAAGGAGCATGATTGCTGGATCATATCATAAGAGTATGTTTAAATTTTTAAGAAATGCCAAACTGTCTTCCAAAGTGGCTGTACCATTTGGTGATCCCACCAGCAATGAATGAGAGTTGATGTTAATTTTTAAATCTTGTTTTTCATTTAAATTTACAAGTGAGGAATATGTTCACTTTAAGTTTCTTGACATATAACACTATCATTAGATATTTTAAATTAAGTTGTTAAATTTGTTTAATTGTTCATTTGATATGCAAAAACTAGCTATCTTATTTCAATTTTTTGTGTCCTTGAATACCAATGAGTGAGTTTCTGTTTTTGTTTTTTGGGGGTTTAGTTAACTATAGTTCCTCTTTGTGGCTTTCTGGGTTCTTAATCCACTTATCTACTAACATCTTAGTAGTTTTCTTACTGATTTGTAGGAGTTCCTTAAATGAGCTCTGTTTTCTTTAGTTTCCTAGTTTGTAGTTAATTTTTTAAAAACATACATAAACCTAAATTATTTTGTGTATTTAATTCTATCTGGCTTTTGATAGGTTGTCTTATCATTTTTAAGTTAAAAAATTCTTCTCTCCTTTCAGAGATCCAGTAACTTTTCCTTTTGTTGTTTTTTTTGTTGTTGTTGATTATAACTCTTTATTCCATCTAGAATAAAGCAGTTTTCAAGCTTCTTTTTTGTAATTTCTGTAGGCTAATGGCTCTTGATTCATTGTGAGGTTTAAGGATGATAAAAGATGACAGAAACTTTAGGGACAATATATATTTTAGCAGTGAAAAAAATGGTAAGCTCTTATCTGACAAATGTAAACTTTCTCATCAGAGTTGAACGTTTAGACAACATTTCTGATTAGCCTTCTGTTAGTACAGCAAAAGCATTTGTATTTGCTGGAAATAACATTTATTTATGAAGAAATTATGGCAGAAGTCTGTTTAAACAGTGTCTAAACTGTTCAGACAGCCCAGGATTTTGAAAAAGTCTTGTGCTTTGGCAGGAACCCAGGAGAGGAAGTGTCTGCATCTGCTGCATGCTAGAAGCCTTCCCAAAGAGTTACTGTAAAGCAGCCAAGAGAACAGTGTATTTCACTACTGTGTGGTTCTGGAAGTAACTGGAAGTTTGCAGACTTGAGGGAGGAGACTTAGGAGTACTTCCAGGATGTCAGTGTCAGTTTCTGTGGTGACCTATTTTTTTTTTTTTTTTTTTTTTGCGATACACAGGCCTCTCACTGTTGTGGCCTCTCCCTTGCAGAGCACAGGCTCCGGACGCGCAGGCTCAGCGGCCATGGCTCACGGGCCCAGCCGCTCCACGGCATGTGGGATCCTCCCGGACTGGGGCACAAACCCATGTCCCCTGCATCGGCAGGCGGGTTCCCAACTACTGCACCACCATGGAAGCCCGACCTATTTTTATTGATTCAAGTTAAGGGAAAGTGTTTTGTGTGTGTATGTGTGTAATAGGGATTTTTCCAATGTGGACTTGAACCTGTTGCTTTAGGAGAAGTCACTTGGGAAGAGTCAGAGGTGCCTGTACAAAAGAGGAATTGGGTGACAAGTCAGAATAACCAATGGATGTCTGTTACTGGGGCAAATGGTACTGCACTTGTAATTTATTTTCCTGTAAGGTAGTAAAGGAGAAGGACTTAAAGTCCATGTATGTTGTGGAGAAGGAGCAAGAGAAGAGTGCTAACAGGGCTTTTGGGAAAGCAGCGTAAAAATCTTTCTGCTGGTTGATAATCTGCATCTGCCATGAAGAATCCATTCCAGAAAAGACAGCACTACGGGGGACAAAGCAAAAAAGACAGAAGGGCTTTGCTGCCAGGTTTTAGAAAAAAATGCCACAACTTTGTACTGGGCTAAGGATTTTTTTCATAGAACACAGTAGATAAGAGCAAAAGCTCAGCATTGGGCCCTTTGAGAGGAATTGCTAGCTTAAATCGACAGGGTTGGTTGGTATTCTTTTTTTTAACTCTGTACAACTTTAAAAAAATAAAACAGCTTTATTGAGATATAATTCATATACCACACTGTTCACCCATGTTCATGCTTGCGTAGTTTTTAGTACTTTCACAGTGTTCTTCAACAATTGATCACTACCGTATATTTTAGAACGTTTTCATCACCCCAGTATCTGCAACTTTTAATTGAACTTATTTTAAAATTTAAGGCCACTGTAGGGAAAAGATGGAACAAGTTAGCAATTTAGAGGATTAATCAAAAGCTCTGAAACCTTTTTTCCCTTTAAGCATATTCTAACGTTTTATTTTATTTTATTTTAAATTTATTTATTTATTTTTGGCTGAGTTGGGTCTTTGTTGCTGTGCGCAAGCTTTCTCTGGTTGTGGCGAGCGGGGGCTACTCTTCGTTGCAGTGTGTGGGCTTCTCACTGCGGTGGCTTCTCTTGTTGCGGAGCATGGGCTCTAGGCGTGTGAGCTTCAGTAGTTGTGGCTCATGGGCTCTAGAGCACAGGCTCAGTAGTTGTGGTGCACGGGCTTAGTTGCTCTGCGGCATGTGGGATCTTCCTGGACCAGGGCTCAAACCCATGTCCCCTGCATTGGCAGGCGGATTCTTAACCACTGCGCCACCAGGGAAGTCCTCCTTTTTTAAAATAATGGCCATATTTCTCTTGTAGGTGTGCGATCCTGTAAAAGTAAGCCTCTGAAGATGATCTGGTGTATTTTAGTTGTAGGGTTTCTACTTCCCCAGTCTTTGGCTGATCCAGGCTTTTTTACTTCAATTGGTAAGTCTTAATTATTTTTTGTTGTTTTTGCATTTAAAAATTTCCATTTTTTAGTGTTTTTAGATCAGTAAAAACAAATACATTGTGTTCCCAGAGACTGAAACATTACTTCAGTCCCTACCCCTCTAAAAGTCTCTCTTGTTTTTAAATTCAGTTTTTTTCTTTAGATTATTTTCTCTGATTACAAAAGGAATACATTTTCAGATTAGAAATTTATGAAAATTTAGAAAAGCATGCCAAAGAAAATTCTCTGGTAATGAGTCTACCCAGCAAATCATTTAATGTATATACTTAGTCTTTTATGTTTTCCTATATGCATACTTCATATGTCTTAAAAGAGAAGTTTTCTGTCATCCTGTTGACCAGTTCTACCCTCACATGATCGTGGAGCTAAATAAAACCCAAACAAGTATTATAGTTATGAAACCTAATTTTGGTATGGAGATAATTTTTTTTTTTTTTTTTTTTTTTTTTTGCTATACGCGGGCCTCTCACTGTTGTGGCCTCCCCCATTGCGGAGCACAGGCTCCGGACGCACAGGCCCAGCGGCCATGGCTCACGGGCCCAGCCTCTCCGCGGCATGTGGGATCCTCCCAGACCGGGGCACGAACCCGTATCCCCTGCATCGGCAGGCGGACTCTCAACCACTGCGCCACCAGGGAGGCCCCTGAAACCTAATTTTGGGATGTAAAATGATGAGTTCTGTTTTCTCCTTATGAATATCTAAATACGGATATTTGAATTGCAGTTGAGAAGTATACTTTTTATTAGTGTGATCTTTGTTTATTGAATAAAAATTTAGTTCTAAGTAGTCTCAAAACCACAAAAAGGTGAGAGGGGAGGTAGGGAAGAAGAAACATTGATCCTTGGAAAGTAAGGTTTTGAAATTAAAAAATAAATTTTTAGATGAAAGACAATTTGTCGATATGGTCCAAGCTTGCAGAATTAAGTAGCTTGAAAATTTGAATTGGAACACATGATTAGAAGAGTTTTCGGCTTTATTTTTATTTATCTGGTTTTAAAAAAAGGAAAAAAAGAAAAAAAAAATGATGCTCTCTCCAACATATCTGATTCATGCCAGGTAAGTCCTCTCAGAATGAAGTGTTCTCAATGATTCTTAAATTATTCGAAAATACTTGTTTTGACCAGTATGGGTATTTGATTACTTTCTTCCCTTTTTCTCCTTCTAGGTCAGATGACTGATTTGATCCGTACTGAAAAAGATCTGGTGACTTCCCTGAAAGACTATATTAAGGCAGAAGAGGACAAATTAGAACAAATAAAAAAGTAAGCAAAGTGTTTACTTATTATGACTCTGATTCCACCTTCATGTTTTCTTCGTAGAGCTAAAACATTCTTTGAGTGAAAATGAAAGCCCTCTGTCAGTCTTAAAAGGCCAGTTGAGATGGCTAAAGTAGGAGCACAGAAAACAGAAGTTTGGCCCAGGCTAAGACTTCACTTGAAGAATATGGATTGAGATAAGAATATAAATGGGTATGGGTCATTGACTGACAATTTTTTTCAATGGTTGCTAATATCTTCTATCCGCTTCTAACCTCCCTAATCAAGCCACCTTCTGGAGCAATTTTGCACTGCTATTTATCCTTCAGTCCTATGGTTCCATTCTAGAGATTACAGTGATAAGTATAGTATTATTTAATTGATATAGTTTTTCCTTAAATGCTAATTTATTTATTTAAATTGATTGATTGACTGATTGATTGATTTATGGCTGCATTGGGTCTTTGTTGCTGTGTGCGGGCTTTCTCTTGTAGCGGCGAGTGGGAACTACTGTTCGTTGCATGCGTGGGCTTCTCATTGCAGTGGCTTCTCTTGTTGCAGAGCACAGGCTCTAGGCGTGTGGGCTTCAGTAGCTGTGGCACGTGGGCTCAGTAGTTGTGGCTTGCGGGCTCTAGAGTGCAGGCTCAGTAGTTGTGGGGCACGGGCTTAGTTGCTCTGCGGCATGTGGAAATCTTCCCAGACCAGGGCTCGAACCCATGTACCCTGCTTTGGCAGGCGGATTCTTAACCAATGCGCCACCAGGGAAGTCCCCTAATTTATTTTTAATTGACTCAGGTTCATATTTAATTCTGACTTGAGAGTTCCTAGCCTTTGTTTAGTGAGTAGTTAAGTATTCAGTTTTTTTGTTTTAAAATACAGTTTCTAGATACTGAATATAAAATTAAGCTGTAAGTTTGATTTAAATGAACATGTAACTGAAATTGGATTGGGCTGATTACTTTGTAATAATCAATTATTTGGCTTTAAGGACCTGTAGGGAAATGAATTTTTAGATTCTTACTAGAGGGATCCAATCACAACTTTTACTAAGATAGGTTATGTTTACAGTAACCATTTGGGAGAAACAAAACTAAAAGGTCTTGTAGTTATATTTTGATGTTGCCAAGTTAGATTTTATCTGTAAGAGAATCTTGCTTTTTAAAAATCCTTTGTAGTTTTACTTTTAAAAGGATTTTAAGTATAGTTTTAACTCAAAGCCCTCTAATCTTTTTTGAGTGCTTTACTAGTCTTCTTCCTCATTGAATGTGTATATACTTTATGTAGATTGCACTTATGTCTTACATTTTTAGATGGGCAGAGAAGTTAGATCAGTTAACCAGCACAGCAACAAAAGATCCAGAAGGATTTGTTGGACACCCTGTAAATGCATTTAAGTTAATGAAACGTCTGAACACTGAGTGGAGTGAGTTGGAGAATCTGGTCCTTAAGGATATGTCAGATGGTAAGTCAGATGGTAAGACTAATGAGCCAAAAAAAAAGTAAGGCTTTTTTGCTACCACCTGTAGACATGCCAGAAGAAGTGATAAATTCAGTTTCCAGAACATCAGGGTTCAGCCTTGTAACTGAATTATTGCTGAGATCTGTTTTTGACTAGAGTTAATTTAGTCTACATCCTGAATTCTTGATTTTAAAAAAAAGATGAATAAAAACTGGAAATAAAGAAAGATAAAACTTTATTGTTAAAATGTAATTTCTGCTCTTCATTTAACATGGTCCTTTTTGCTTTGAAATCTAAAAAAGTGAATCAATTATTTGGCATACAGCTTCATCTCTGAGGGTAATTGTTTTCATTTTAGGATTACCTTCAGATTTAAAAAATTTTATGGGTAAGTCTTTATCTTCTAATCAATTTTTAATGTACTAGGAGTGATACTAATAAGGAAAAATGTTAGCTGTGTTTTACATAGTACTTTGAAACTTAGGATTGTTTTGCTTAACATAGACAATAAATTTAAAAATTGAGGCTGCAAACAGTAATAATGAATGTCTTTCTAATTGAAACAATAAAATTGTAGTTGGAGTACTGAGATATTTTAGATATTTTAGTAACAGACATGGAAAACTAAGGCTGGAGTTTAATGAAGTAGAGGTATTATGCTTTAGTACGTAGTGTTTATTTGTTGAATGATTGAAGGTGGCAAAAAAAAGAGAGACAGAGAACTGAGCCAACTGTGTAGATAAAGCACTCCAAGGGTGCTTTCAAGTATTTGTGAGCAGTAAACTATTATGCATAGGACAGGAAACCTTGAAAAGAAAAATTAAGGCAAGCACTTGTGAATACTTCTTTGAGATGAGAAGGAAATAGTACCTGTGCTTACTTGTTGTCATATAACACCATGAGAACATTTTTAAGGTCATATATGTATGCGTTTGTATACATATATACATATGCACACATTTATTTATTTATTTATTTATTTAAAAAAAATCTCAAGTATGAACTAAGTTTTTTTATAAAGTAAACCTTAAGACTTAGGTGTTTCAATCTGTGGCAGTCATCCCATAATGCTATAGTAGATATACATTTTTTCTTTTTATTAGAGAGGATTTAAGTAACTTCATAGATTTTGTTTTGGGGCATAAAAACGTTCCAGTCTTCTGTAAAACTTGCTTGTAAAATTCCATGTGGATATTGTGACTAGGAGTTGGTCTTAAAACTAATGCTTAATATGGACTTAGGCCTCTTCCAGCTAGTTGTCCATTTGTACATTTCAATTAACATAAAAATGCCTGGCCTTTTGATGATCAAAGTACGCATAGTTGATTATAAGTAAATGAGAATGGAGGGAAGTTTCGTACCTAACTTTGATTTGCAAATGATGACACATGTTATTAAAATTTTAAATCACTTTTTGTTTTTGTTGTATTGATTTCTTAAGGAGTATTTAGCATCTCTTCTCCTTAGGAGTTATATAGTTATCAGTAATTAGTTTCTTAGTTTTATTTTTGCTGTATTTTATGTAAAACCTTTTAAAATTAATATTAGGATTTATAGAGTGCAAACCTTGATTGATTAACACTATATTTAATAATTAAACAGATCTAAATATATTTTAATAAACTAGCTTACCTGATACTCTTAAATATATAATAAATGTCTCTTCCTTCTCCTTAAAGAATTCCATCAAACTTTATATATTTACACATTTATGTGATATGTGGCACATGGAAGAAGCAAACATAACTTTGAGCATACATTTTACTTACTGTTATCTGAAAGTATAATTGGTTGCCAATGAACATCGTTTTCAAATCTTTAAATGTTCACTTTTCAAGCTTAGTGGAGGCTGTGTTGTGTAATTAAAAACTCTATTATGTTAGTTGATCTTTAGCTATTAATACAGATATAATTTATGCAATGACCTCAGATTACTTAAGCAACATTAAAAATGGTTTGGGAAGATGAACAACTTAGAGGTATGTCAAGTCTCATTCAGTGTATTTAATTTTTTCTTGTTACACATGGTATGGTGGAAAATTGTAATAAAATAGATTTTGAAAAATCCTTTTAAGACTCTATATTGGAAATTGGAAGTCTGTGAGGTTCTAAAGTCTTTTTTCTTCCAACTTTATTGAGACATAATTGACATACAGTACTGTATAAAGTGTACAGCACAATGATTTCACTTACACACATCATGGAATGATTATCACAGTAAATTTAGTGATCATCCATCACCTCATATAGATACAAAATTAAAAAAATAGAAAAAAATGCTTTTCCTTGTGATGAGAACTCTTAGGATGTACTCTCTTAACGACCTTCATATATAACATACAGCAGTGTTAATTATTTTTATTGTGTTGTACATTACATCCCTATTACTTACTTATCTTATAACTGGAACTTTGTACCTTTTGACAGCCTTCCTCCAGTTACCCTGCACACCCACTTCCTGCCTCTGATAACCATAAATCTGATATCTTTTTGTATGAGTTTGTTTTTGAAATATAATTGACCTGCAACACTATGTTAGTTCCTGTTATACAAAATATTGATCCTATATTTCTATATATTTCAAAATGATCACCGTGATAAGTCTAGTTCTGATATGTCATCACTATACAAAGATATTACATAGTTATTGACTATATTTCCCACACTGTACATTTCATACCCGTGTCTAGACTCTTTTCTTTTTCCCCCTATTTTAAGGTTTTATCTCTAACCTAACCATTCAGAGACAATACTTCCCTAATGATGAAGATCAGGTTGGGGCAGCCAAAGCTCTGTTGCGTCTCCAGGATACCTACAATTTGGATACAGATACCATCTCAAAGGGTAATCTTCCAGGTAGGAATTATTGTGGTCTATAAAAATCCTATCACCTGGTTTCTCCGTTCAGTCCATTAGGACAATGTTAATATAAAAAGACTTCCGTATTTTAAGATTTTTAACTTCAGTTTGTTTCACAGCCTTTGAGGACAAAACAACCCTTTGTCTAGGACTGAATAGTTGTGGATAAGCTGCTAGCTTGTTACTGTGAAAGCTTATAATTATAGGGACTAACTTAAGTAGGCAATTTTAGCATGTAAGAAAAACAACCAGTTTTCCAAATATCTTTCTTTTTTTTTTTTTTTTTTTTTGGTGGTATGCGGGCCTCTCACTGTTGTGGCCTCTCCCGTTGCGGAGCACAGGCTCCGGACGCGCAGGCTCAGCGGCCATGGCTCACGGGCCCAGCCACTCCGCGGCAGTGGGATCCTCCCGGACTGGGGCAGGAACCCATGTCCCCTGCATCGGCAGGCAGACTCTCAACCACTGCGCCACCAGGGAAGCCCTAAATGTCTTTCTTTAGCATACCCAGTATTTGTGTGTTAAGTTATAAGGAAATTGATAATCAAAGTTTATATATTCAATAATTTAAAACCAAGACATGTTGAATATGTACTGATTTTTAGTGTTCTACAGTGTGAAGCATCCTACTTTCTGACCTATTTTTGGCAAAACCCTCTTTTTTAAAGTTACAGCTGATTTCATGGTAATTTGCTTAAATTTATTTTTATTGTGAAAAAAACATAAAACAAAATTTACCATCTTAATCAATTTTAAATGTGCAGTTTATGGTATTAAGTACATTTACATTATTATGCAACCATCATTACCATCCATCTGCATAGCTCTTTTCATCTTGTGAAACTGAAGCGCTATACTTGTTAAACAATAACTCCCCAGTTCCCACTTACTCAGCCCCCGGCAACCATCATTCTACTTTCTGTCTCTATGACTTTGACTACTCTTAAGTACCTCATATAAGTAGAATCATACAGCGTTTGTCTTTTTGTGACTGGCTTATTTCACTTAGTATAATGTCCTCAAGGGCTGTAGTATACATCGGAACTTCCTTCATTTTTAAGGCTGAATAATAATCCATTGTGTATATTACCATATTTTGCTTATCCATTCATCTGTTGATGGACACTTGGGTTCCTTACACACATCAGCTATTGTGAATAATGCTGCTGTGAACATGGGTGTGCAAATAGCTCTTCAAGACACTGTCTTTCATTCTTTGAGTATATACCCAGAAGTGGAATTGCTGGGTCATATGATAGTTCTGTTTCTAATTTTTGAGGAGCCACCATACTCTTTTCCATAGTAGATATACCATTTTACATTCCCACCAACAGTGCATAAGAGTTCTAGTTTCTCCACATCCTTGCCAACACTTGTTATTTTCTTTTTTTTTCTTTTCTGATAGTAGCCACTCTAGTGGGTGGTATCTCATTGCAGTTTTGCATTTCCCCAATTATCAGTGATGTTGAGCATCTTTTCATGTACTTATTAGCAGCCTCCTGTACATATTCTTTGAAGAAATATCTATTCGAGTCCTTTGTCTATTTTTTTTTTTTTTTTTTTTTTTTTTTTGCGGTACGCAGCCCTCTCACTGTTGTGGCCTCTCCTGTTGTGGAGCACAGGCTCCGGACATGCAGGCTCAGCGGCCATGGCTCACGGGCCCAGCCGCTCCACGGCAGGTGGGATCTTCCCGGACCGGGGCACAAACCCATGTCCCCTGCATCGGCAGGCGGACTCTCAACCACTGCGCCACCAGGGAAGCCCTGTCTATTTTCTAATTCTTTATTGTTTATTGTTGAGTTTTAGAGGTTCTCTATATATTCTGGATATTAATTCCTTATGAGATGTATGATTTGCAAATATTTTCTCCTATTCTGTGGGTTGCCTTTTTATTCCTTTGATATTGTGCTTTGTATCCAAATTTTTAAACTTTTACGAAGTCCAATTTGTTTATTTTTTCTTTTGTTGCTTGTGCCTTTAGGGTCATAGACAAGAAATCATTGCCCAATCCAATGTTATAAAGCTTTTGTCCTATGTTTTCTTCTAAGAGTTTTATAGTTTTAGGTCTTATATTTAGGTCCTTGATTTATTTTGAGTTAATTTTTACATGTGGTATTAGGTAAGGGTTCAACTTCATTCTTTTGCCTGTGGATATTCGGTTCTCCCAGCACCATTTATTGAAAAGACCATCCTTTCCCCATTGAATGGTCTTGCCATGCTTGTCAAAAATCATTTGACCATATGTACAAAGGTTTATTTCTGCCTCTGTATTCCATTAGTCTGTAAGTCTGTCTTTATGCTGATACACACTATTTGATTATTGTAGCTTTGTAGTAAGTTTTGAAATTAGGAGGTGTGAGTCTTCTGGTTTTGTTCTTCTTTTTTAAGATTGTTTTGGTTATTATGGGTCCCTTGAGATTCCGTATGAATTTTAGGATGGGTTTTTCTGTTTCTGTATTTTGATAGAGATTGTGTTGAATCTGTAGATTGCTTTGGGTAGTATTAACATTTTAACAATGTTAACTCTTCCAATCCATGCACATGGGATGTGTTTTCCATTTATTTATGTTGTCTTTCAGCAGTTTTTTTGTAGTTTTCACTGTATGTCTTTCATCTCCTTGGTTAAGTTAATTCCTAAGTATGTTATGCTTAGACTTGTCTTAGTAATTTTCTTTTAGATTGTTCATTATTGGTACATAGAAATGCAACTGATTTTTCTGTGTTGTCTTTGCATCCTGCTACTTGGCTGAATTCATTTATTAGTTCTAACAGTTTTTTTGTGGAATCCTTAAGATTTTCTAACCTAAGATAATGTTATCTGCTGGGTATTCCCTCGCGGTCCAGCGCTTAGGACTCCATGCTTTCACTGCCGAGGGTGCAGGTTCAATCCCTGGTTGGGGAACTCAGATCCCGCAAGCCACGCAGTGTGGCAAAAAAAAAGATAATGTTATCTGTGAACAGAGATCATTTTACTTCTTCCTTTCCAGTTTGGGCACCTTTGAGCTTGTTCTTGCCTAGTTGCCCTGGCTAGAACTTCAAGTACTAAGTTGAATAGAAGTGGCGAAAGTAGGCATCCTTGTTCTTGTTCTTGATCTCAAAGGAAAAGCTTTCAGTCTTTGACCATTGAGTGGGTTTTTCAAATATATCTTTTATTATGTTAAGGTAGTTTCCTTCTATTCCTAGTTTGTTGAGTGTTTTTATCATGAAAGAATACTGAATTTTGTCAATTGCTTTTTCTGGATCAATTGAGATGATCCTATTTTTTTCCTTTATTCCATTAATGTGGTGCATTACATTGATCGATATTCATATGTTGAAACATCCTTGCATTCCAGGAATAAGTTCTACTTGGTCACGGTGTATAATCATTTTAATATTATTATATGCTGCTGAATTCTGTTTGCTAGTATTTTGTTGAGGATTTTTACATCAGTGTTCATAAGTGATATTGGTCTGTAGTTTTCTTGTAGTGTCTTTTTCTGGCTTTGGTATAAAGGATAATGCTGGCCTCATAGAATGAGATAGGAAGTGTTCTTTCCTCTCTTTTTGAAAAGTTTGAGAAGGATTGGTATTAGTTCTTCTTTAAATGTTTGGTAGAATTCTCTAGTGAAGCCATTAGGTCCAGGGCTTTTCTTTTGTCAGGAGACTTTTGATTACTGATTGTCTCCTTACTAGCTATAGGTCTATTCAGATTTTCTATTTTTTTCTAAGTCTTGGTAGGTTCTGTGTTTTTAGGAATTTGTCCATTTCATCTAGGTTACTCAATTTGTTGGTGTACAGTTTTTCTTAGAACTCTCTTATAATCCTTTGTATTTCTGTAGAATCAATAGTAGTATCCCCACTTTTATTTCTCATTTTAGTAATTTGAATCTTTTTTTTCCTTAGTCCATGTAGCTAAAGGATTGTCAATTTTGTTGACAAAAATTCTTTTCAAAGAACCAACTTTTGTTTTCATTAATTTTCTCTATTGTTTTTCTTTTACTTCTCCTTTAATATTTCCTTTCCTCTGCTAGCTTTGGGTTAAGTTTGTCCTTGTTTTTCTAGCTTTTAGGTTGTTGATTTGAGCTCTTTCTTGTTTTTTAATGTAAGTGTTATAACTATAAATTTCTCCGTTAGCTCTGCTTTCATTGTGTCCCATAAGTTTTGGTATGTTGTGTTTTCATTTTCATTTGTCTTTAAGTATTTTCTAATTTTCCCTGTGATTTCTTCTTTGATCCATTAGTTGTTAAAGAGTGTGTTGTTTAATTTCTGCAAAATTTGAAGTTTTCCAGTTTTACTTGTGTTACTAATATCTAACTTCACATGATAATTTACTTTTGCCATCTCTCACTTTTTCTGTGAGTGTGTGGCTTACCCCATTACTATCTTCTTGTCATTATCAACTGGAGAAATAAAATATATTAACTCTATCATCATACTGAAATTGATTTTCTCCTTAAGAAAATATAGTGGGATGAGTTACTTGTTAAGATGTTTTTCTTGCTTATCTTCCTAAATTTGCAGTGAAGTATCAAGTGGAAAAACTAACCATGGTATAATATTAAATAAAATTTCCTTTAAGCTGGAATGTAATTTCATCAAGTTGGACTTCCAAAAAAGTACAAATTTGCAAATTTTATTTTCTGTTTCTACTAATATGGTACATTATAACACTTCTGAAGATCACAGCTTTGTTTTGTTTTGTTTTTTAAATTAATTAATTAATTAATTTGGTTGCACCGGGTCTTAGTTGCGGTAAGCAGCTCCTTAGTTGTGGTATGTGGGCTCCTTAGTTGCAGCTCACAGGCTCCTTAGTTGTGGCTTGCGGGCTCCTTAGTTGTGGCATGCGAACTCGTAGTTGAAGCATGCATGTGGGATCTAGTTCCCTGACCAGGGATTGAACCTGGGCCCCCTGCATTGGGAACGTGGAGTCTTATCCACTGCGCCACGAGGGAGTCCTGTCTTATGTTTTTTAGTTCACTTCTGGTTTAAAACATCAATTTGTTTAATAGATATTAACTATTTAATGTTTATTTAATATCTACTTAACATAATAACCATTATGTTAAGTACTAGGGATGCGATAATGAATAACACTGCTTTTGCCCTTAGGGTACTTATATTATGGTATGGTATGATGAATGCCTAGATGCAGATAACTTAGGATACTGTGGGAGCACATAGGAGAAAACCTAATTCTGGACTTGATAAGAGAGAGGCATAAAGTAAGACTCCCTGGAAGACAGGATATTTTTAAAAATTGAAATGTAATGGACATGGAATTAGCTAGGAAATTGGGAGAGGGGGGAAATAGTGGGCATGAGAAAAATATTCCAAACAGAACATATATATAGGCCAGAGAGGAGAGAGCATTTTGTATCAGATATCTAACAAGTAGTTTGTTCAAGGGGTGAGTGCATGAACAGTGGGAGGGAGTTGGTTTTGTGAGAGTAGTGAGAGATGAGGCTAGATAGGTAAGCAGAAGCCATCTCCTGATGAACATGTGGAGGAGTTTGAAGTGTTCTGAGTGCAATGAGAAGCTATTGAAAAGTTCTAAACAGGGAGGTTATATGATTTTCATTTTAGAAATATCATTCTGGCTGCAGAATGGATTCAGATCTGGGGGTAGGGACAAAGAAATCAGGGAGGAGGCTGTTGTAAAAATTAAATAAGAGGTGATAGTGGTAGCTTAGGTTATTTCCAGTTTTTTGCAGGACCAAGGTTTCAACAGACATCTTTTTGTCTTCTTGTGTTTATTACACACATAAAAGAGTTTCTTTTGGATATAAGCTTGTCAAACTTCACTAGATGTGGCCAGATTGTTCTCCAGAGCAGATGTACCAATTAATACTCTCACCAGCAATGTATGGGAGTTCTCATTTCTTCATATCCTTGCCAACACTTGGCTTTGTCGGATTTAAAATTATAGCAGTTGAGGTGTGAAGCGATAGGGATGAGGGTAAGGGGAAGCATGATTTGTTTTTTTTTAATTGCCCTCCCCCCAAAATCAGAGAAATGCTTATTTCAGTGGATTTATATTGATGCCATGTAACTCCTTGATTAATTTTGTCTGTTTCTTTCTCCTTTTTGGGCCTACCTTTTGAAATGCTTTCTTGATATTTTAATATAAAATCTGATAAGTTATATGGATTTTAGCATTAATGATGCCTTTACAGTTCATATAGACTGTTCCTTTAGTTTCAGGTTGTTCCTAACCCTGATTTGTTGGTAGATTTTTAGCTTCCTAAGATATTACACTGTTGGTGGTCGGGGGGGGGGTGAAGTAGAAAAGAATAGCTTTATTGCTTTGCCAGGCAAAGGGGGGTACCACAGCGGGCTAATGCCCTCAAAACTGTGTGTCCCCTACACTTTTCTTTTTGGATAGAAAGTGTCATATATAAAATTTGATTTACTTCAAGTGGAAGTTGAATGTTCTTCTTGGTGATTTGCATCACTGTCTTGGTTAGCTGATAAGGTTAACTACACCAAGCAGTAGATTCTCTGCACATCTCTGGAGTGCACTCAGCTATGAGTGTACCATAGTGCCTCGGATGCAAGACGTCAGCGTCCCAAGTGTGTGCATTTTAAACATATTTGTCCCTTACTAATCAAGTTTTTGTCCACTAAATGTTCCTATAAAGTGTAAGAATTTTTAAATTAAATCTCCCAGTTTATGAATGAGCCACAAAAAAATGTATTTCTAAGTAAATTTTCGTATACTGTCATATAATATTATAGTTTATATTGTGATAATAAATTAAAAGGACTCTTTTTGGTGTTAGTTTTATTTATTTATTTATTTATTTTTTTGCGGCACGCGGACCTCTCACTGTTGTGGCCTCTCTCGTTGCGGAGCACAGGCTCCGGACGCGCAGGCTCAGCGGCCATGGCTCACGGGCCCCGCCGTGTGGGATCTTCCCGGACCGGGGCACAAACCCGTGTCCCCTGCATCGGCAGGCGGACTCTCAACCACTGCACCACCAGGGAAGCCCTGGTGTTAGTTTTAACTGTAAATTTGGGTTACTACATTCGGTTTGACGTGCTAACATCAGTCATCTGTGCCACTTCCTTTGAACCAAAGGAATTTGCAGCTTATTCTTTTTTCTCATCAAATTCTAACTATTTGTGCTTTGCATGAAAGTTTTTTATAGTCTTTTTCTGCCAACATCACTTTCCTTATCTCATATTCTTTGTCTTCTTGTCCATTTACTTTTTCTTCTCATGTTCTCTATTTTGGAAGCAGCCTTTCCTTTCAAATGCTACATCACTTCATTTTCATTTTCTTCTTTAATACAATTCCTAGGCATTTTGCCTTTGATAATTGTGAATAGATCAATAGGTAAGATAACCAGAGATACTTTAACTACCAAGGCAGAATAGCTAAAGATACTCTACTATCCCCATTGTGCTTTCAAATAATGTTGCCAGGATATCAGGTCATGTAAAAAATATTTCTGGTGCTCTCTACAGGTATTAATGGTATACTCTCCTCTTGTGTCTTTTGCATGTCCCTGAGAAAAAACATTCTTAATTACTGCTTTGTAAGCTCATCTTAGTACTGTATTCCAGTTCTTATAACTGAAAAATAATAGGAGAGTCAAAATTCAGTATGTTTCTTTTGTTTCTGAAATTGTGTCATGTTAAACTATTAATAAGTTAGTTTCTTGGTATCCTTTTCTAGATTAGAGTGTGGAGTAGAGAGTTAGTAACTGTCAAAATATGGATCTTCATCTTCATTTTAGTAGTACACTGATAATCAGTTACTATCCATAAGTGACTAACAGGAGGCAAAAAAAAAATAGTGAATGGAGGTAGTTGTATGATTTGAATATTTAATTGTATTGGTCCATGTGATCCTCCAGTGCATACATCTCCATGCTAGGACTGTGCTTGGTACTAGAATGTAACAGGTCATATCCTCAGACCAGGGCATGCTATGCCCTAGACAGTGAATGTCTGATCACTAGCAAAATGTGCCCATGATTTTATTTCCTCTTAATTTATTTCTCATGAACTCCTTTTCTGCTAGCATTAAAAAAAAATGTTGACACCATTGGATAGGTTATAGCTAAGTCTGGTTTTAGCCAGTTTACTGCCTTGTTGAAGTATAGTCAATCAAAAGTTATTAAGGAAAACACCATTGTATTCCTTTTTCTACCAGTTTCCTTCGTGATGTTATCAGACATATCAGACATACGTTTCTTTTGGTTAAATACCTAGAAGTGAATTCTCTGGGTTGCATGGTAGGTATATATTTAATTTTTAAGAAACCACCAAATTGTTGTACCATTTTATACTCCAGGCATCAGTGTATGAGAGTTTCAGTTCCTTCACATATTTGCAAACACTTGTGACTAAGTCCTCCAACTATGTTCTTTGTTAAAATTGCTTTGACTATTCTAAATTCTTTGGATTTCCATATAAATCTTAGGATCAGCTTGTCAGTTTCTACAAAAATGCCTGTAGGAAATTTTATTAGGGTTGTTTTGAATCTTGGGGAGAATTTGGGCAGCACTGTCATTTTAAAAAGATAATTTTCTTATCCATGAACATGCTATCTCTTTGTTTATTTAGGTCAGAAAACTTGGTATAGGAGATAAGGTATTTTGACATTAACATTAAACCACTGTGAGTCTCACATTTATTCTTTGAACGTTGGTATCAAAAGTTGGAAAAAATTTTCTTTCTCCCCTCCTCCTTTTCCTCCTCCTTCTTCTTCTACATCTTTTTCACTGAAAGCAAATTTATCACAGGCTCAGTTTTTAATTCATATCCTATCTTTGTCCTCTTCTGTTGTTCAAGAACTTTATATTGTTTTGGTTTCTGTTATATTTAGAAATGTGTTGACAAATGAAACATGATAACACATTGTCCAATAGAGTAAGAGGAACATGAAACTGTAACTAGCATAGTGGGCAGTATCCATTTTGGGGTCTGACATAATACCTTTTTCATTGGATTGCCATGAGAATCAAATGAGCTAAAAGCCTGTGAGAACTAAAACTGCAAAATGCTGTTATTAATGTTTTATTTAAAAGAGGTGCCCAAATAAACTTTTTTAAAATTGAGACATAATTGACATATAACATTGTATTAGTTTTGGGTGTACAACATTACGCGGATATGTACGTATTGTGAGATGATCACCACAAGATGTTTAGTTAACATCCACCATCACACGTAGTTACAAAAAATTTTTTTCTTGTGATGAGGACTTTTAAGATCTGCTCTTCCAGCAACTTTTAAATATACAATACAGTATTATTAACCATAGTCACCATGCTATACATTACATCCCCAGGACTTATTTATCATATAACTGGCAGTTTGTACCTTTTGACCACCTTCACCATTTCTCTCATATTAGCTTTAGTTATGCAGAACTTTTTATATTCTTTCGAAGTCCAAACTATACTAATAAGGTCCACTGACAGAAGTCTCACTTTCATTTCTGTACTCCTCAACCTGTTCCTTTCTTCTTCCTATATGTAATACCACTTTATTAGCTTTTTCATTTCCACTGTTTCTTTTTGAAAATATAAGCAAATGTATATATATTCCTGTTTCCTTTCAACATCAGCACAGAAGGCAGCATGGTATAAATACTTCCTGTACTTTGGCATTTTAATTTATTGATATGTTCTAGATAGTACTTCATATCCTATATAGAAATCCTCCTCATTTCTTTTTACAGCTGCATGTTACTCTATTTTGTAGAGTTACCATAGTTTATTTAACTGGGCACCTATTGATGGACATCTGGTTTGTTTGCAGTCTTTTGCTTTTATAAAAATAATACTTCCATTAACCTTGTGCATATATTATTTTGTTTTTTTGCGAAGTGATCTTTGGGATATTTTTTCTAGAAGTGATGCCACTGAATCAAAGAGGAAATACATAGGAAATTTTGCTAATATTGTCCCAGTTTCCCCCCTTAATGGTTCTGTCATTTTGTATTTCTAGCAGCAGTATATGAGAGTGCCTATTTCCCCACAGCATCACAAAAAAATTTCAAACTTTGAGATTTTTGCCAATCTGATGGCTCACTTTTCTTTAAATGTATACTAATTTCTTTGGTTATCTTTTATTATTATTATTTTTTTTGGTATACCTCGGACTTTTCTTTTGGAATTGTTTTCTTCCTCCTTGAAACAAATCCTTAAGAAGCCCTTGCATGTACTTTGTTTGTCTTATTATCCTCTATGCTTCCTGAATCTGAAGTTTCATGTATTCTAATTCTAGAAAATTGTCCACCAATATTTCTTTAAATAATGCCTTTTCCGCATTCTGTTGTCTTCTTCTGACACATGCTGTTGTCTTCTGTCTTCTTATTTTTTCTTCCTTGTCTTTTAACTAGAACTTCATATGTATTCCTCCTCTCTGCTGCATCCTGGGTAGTTTATCCCATGGTAATTTATTCAGTTCTCACTTCTAGGTTTATTATTCTCTTTTTTTTTGTTGTGTCTAACTTGCTGTTTAACCTGACCAATATGTCTTTATTTCATTGATAATATTTTTAATTTCTGGAAGTTCTATTTCTTCCCCCTACTCAAATCTGCCTGGTCTTTTTTAGGGTATCTTACATGTTCATATTTTCTATTTTTTTAAAAATTCTTTAAACATTTTAATCATAGTTGTTTCGTATTCTTAATCTGATAACACCAACATCAGAAGACTGTCTAATACCGGTTTTTAATAGTTTCTGCTAATTTTGCTCATAGTGGCTTGTTTCATCATGTGCTTTGTGATTTTGGATTGTATGCATTTCTTCAGATTGTGTATTGGAATACTGCAAAACCTGAGGTGAGGGTGCATTTTGCAGAGTATAAATGTTGCTTCTGCCAGTTGTCCTATTACATTACCAACCTATGACTACTTTAAGTTAAATTCTTGGCTTTAGTTTCCCAGACCATGGAGATTGCATATGTTTGAAATGAAAACCTCCCTGAAGGCGTGCCTGTGGAGTTCTAAGGGATTGTTTTTCCCCTACCTGCAGTGAAGACTGAGAAAAACTAGTTCTTTTGTTGTTTCTCTTTGCCAGCTGACAGAGTTTTTTTTCTAGTTCATTCTTCCATTCAAGATGTAGTTCTTCAAGGGTCTGCTTTGTCACTTTGCATGGGCCTGAGGCTTTATCTCCTGTCCCTTTCTTGGTGGTTAAAAATCAAGCTTCTAGTATTCTGATCTAGTGACTGCCTCCAGAGGAGATGCAACTTCATCCTCTGCTTACCTCTCTAGGTTTCAAGTTCTTTTTTGGTTTTGGCCCCAAGAAATTTGCTTAATTCCTGTGAACTTGGCCATAGTACAAATGGATAATTGTTACATTTAATTCAGCATTTCTAGGTAGAGTCGACCCTTGAACAATGCTGGGGTTAGGGGTGCTGACCCCCTGAGCAGTTGAAAATCTGTGTGTCTATTTTGACTCTCCCAAAACTTAACTACCAATAGACTACTGCTGACTGGAAGGCTTACTGATAATTTAAACAGTTGATTAACACATATTTTGTATGTTACATGTATTATATACTGTATTTTTACAATAAAGTAAGCTAGAGAAAAGAAAATGTTATTAATAAAATCATAAGGAAGAGAAAATACATTTACAGTACATATATGTATTTATTGAAAAAATTCCACATATAAGTGGACTCGTGCAGTTCAAACCCTTGTTGTTCAGGGGTCAACTGTGTTTTATATCAGAAGCAATTCCCTCCCCACCACCCCAGAATATATGGTCCAGATGTAATTTTCTCTCTGTTGTTTACTTAACATGGTATACACAAAAAAACAACATAAAATACTCAGGCTCTTAAAGTCTCCACTTAACTCACCTGATATACTGTTTATAAAAATGCAGTGTTATATGGTTGCTATCATTCAGAGTATATTTTTTACATTTATTTCTTTCTTTAGTTCTTTCTCTATTTTTCCTTATTCTTATGAAAGTAATGGTAATTGTACAATATTTGAAACAAATAGTCAATAATAAAAAGACAAATAACCAAATTTTTAAATGGGCAAAAGGATTTGAATAGACATTTTTCCAAAGATGATATACAGATGGCCAATAAGCATGTGAAAAGATGCTCAACATCATTTAGGGAAATAAAATTTAAAAACCACGATGAAATACTACATCATACCCACAATGGCTGTAATAAAGGTGGACAATAACAAGTACTGGTGAGGATGTAGAGAAATTAGAAACCTCATACATTGCTGGTAGGATTGTAAAAAGGTGCAGCCACTTTAGAAAACAGTTTGGCGGTTTCTGAAAATGTTAAGCATAGAGTTGCCATAAGACCCAGCAATTTCACTGCTACATATACTCAAGAGTAATGAAAAAATGTGTCCACAGAAAAACTTGTACATGAATGTTCACAGTAGCATTATTAATAAAAGCCAAAAAAGTGGAAACAACTCAAATGTCCATCAACTGATAAGCAAAATGTAGTCTATCCCAATGGACTAGTATTTGTTAATAAAAAGAACCTTGAAAACATTATGCTGAGTGAAGGAGTCCAGTCACAGAAGACCATATGTTGTGTGATTCCATTTATGTGAGGTAGCCAGAATAGGCAAATCTACAGATACAGAAAGTAGATTAGTGGTGTCTAGGGATAGGGCAGGAAAGGGGAGATGATGGGTAGTGACTGCTTAAGGTTACAGAGTTTCTTTTTGGGGTGATGAAAATGATCTAAAATTAGATTATGGTGATGGTTGTACAACTCTGTGAATATACTAAAAACTATTGGATTCTTTAACTGGGTGAACTTTACGGTATGTAAATTACATACCATTAGTGCTTTTGAAAAGGGTTACTGTAGGGGAAAGGAAGAGGGGAAAGAATCAATTGACAGGTTTGTCTCTCTTCCTGTCCATTTATCCCTTGCCCAGATTGTTGGTTAAGAGTTAGATATATCTCATATGGTGATTCCCGCTGTGTTGGAAAATTGCATGGTTCAACTTAATTGATGCTTCATTTTGGTATGATGGCTGATAATTGAAGTCTCGGGTTCTATAGGTCTTACATTACCTATTAGCTGTGTGATCCTTGCCATGTTTCACTACCTTGTAGATTGTTCCTTTGTTTATAAACTTAGGATAATTCCTGCTTTTCCTACCTCAGAAGGTTGTTGTGAGGTTCAAATGAGAGCGAGATAGTACTTTGAAAACTGTGTAGTCCTAAATAAATATATAATAGTATTAAGATTCCTAAAGTTCTCTGTATTTTGTTTCCATAGGAGTAAAACACAAATCATTTCTAACAGTTGAGGACTGTTTTGAGTTAGGCAAAGTGGCCTACACAGAAGCAGATTATTACCATACAGAACTGTGGATGGAACAAGCACTAAGGCAGCTGGATGAAGGCGAGGTTTCTACAATTGATAAAGTCTCTGTTCTAGATTATTTGAGCTATGCAGTGTACCAGCAGGGAGACCTGGATAAGGCACTTTTGCTCACAAAGAAGCTTCTTGAACTAGGTATGTTAATTTGGCCTAATTCAAGGTTAAAGATGTATCGGTGGATATATAGATATACTAATTATAATTATGTGTGACTGTATATATTTGTCATATAGCTTTGGTACTTTTTATTTGTCATAAGTCAGGAGCTCATCTGTCAGACATACTTTATCTTTCTGTTTATCCTCTAAATAAATGGCAACTGGTCTTTCTCACCTAATAGTACTAGAACAGTAGCTGTGTCTCTCTGCTCTGTACTCTTCAGGAATTTCAAAATTGGACCTAACCTAGCTAACTCAGTCAAAAATATTTGTTTACCCTGTTGCCATATTAAATATTGACTGGTGTCCTTTGAAGGAAGTTTTTGGTTTATTGCATTTCATATTCAGAAATAGTGATTTGAAATGTCAACCTAAATAAAAAGGTAAAATAAGGCAAACTCAAAATTGTTGAAAAGATGAGTTTAGTTAGTAATAGCAGAGGAATTGCATTCAGGACCTGCAAAATGTAGGAAGCTACAGGTGAGTCCATTGAGGGATTGGGGTAGGCTGTGTTTATGGGCAGGGAATGTAAAGAGGGGAGAGTTCAGTTAGAGTCCGTTCAAATCAAAAACAAATGGGGACTAGCGTTGAACATTCCCTAAGCGACAAAACCAGTCCAGTCATACAAACAAAGCTCAATTCAGCTTACTTTTAACACCAACTCAACTTGGGTGATTTCTTGTTCATGCCCCTGGAAACCATAAGCAACATTTCCTAAGATTGATATGAGGCAACCCTTGACCAATTCCCTGTAATTTAAGAAAATTCCAATATTATCAGTTTTCTGAAAATCAGGCATTTATGGGAAATCAGTCTCTCAGTCCTTAAGTTTTGTGGTCCTGAGGGCACATGCATGAGATTTTCCATTTTATATCCTCTGGTTGAAATTCTTTCATAGAAATAAATAGACTGGAAATATATTTGATTGTCATATTCAAATGTTAGGAAAATATGATATCTTATGAAGATTTTACCACTAGTGTTTTGAACAGAGATGTAGTGTTTCTGTAAGTATGAGCCAGGGGCCACATGCATCAGAATTACTTGGATACTTATTAGAAATGAAAATTCCTTGATCTTCATACCAGACCTACTAACTCAGAATCTGTGGTGGAGTTGTATGCTAAAAAAATTCATGTGGTCTTTGGTGTATAACAAAGCTTTAAAACTTAAAAAAAATTCTTTTTATGAATAGGTAAATATGTGTATGTTAGGAAAGTCGAACATTTTAAAAACATTGGTCATCTAAAAATAAGCTTTTGATAATTAGGTTATTTCTTAGTTGAGTGAATTAATAAATTGAGATATTAATTCAGTTACCCTTTTTTCCCCAGTATTTTTTAGTGATATTTTTCCTCCTGACTTAAAAAATACTTCATTCATTGTAGAAAAAATTTTAAAGTAGAAAAAGATACAGAAGAGTCATCACTCAGAGCCAGTCACTCAGAGATACCCACCAATTCTTTTTGTTTCCTCGTAGTATACCCCCTCCCCCCTTTTCCCTTTCTTTTACAAAAGTAGACTCATATTGTGTATATTGCAACATATATTATGAGCAGTTTCTCAAAGACAAGAAGTATTTTACAAATCTAAGACTAGAATTTTTAAACACTTCAATTAATGTCACAAGCGAAGTTTCTGTGTTCTGTTCTGTCTTTTTCATTTGTGTGTGTGTGGTTGTTTGGATTTTTTTTCTCCTGGATGGGTGGAGTAGTCCTCCTTTCCCCTACTAAAAGATAGCTAACAATTATGACTAGCAATTCCAAGGCAGTTAGTGGATTCTGGCTTATTTGAAGATTATATTTTAGTTTCTCTTTTCCATCTCACTTAGAATTTTGGGATGGAAGTCCACTCAGCCCTCAGAAGTAGACTGTGTTCTGCGTTTATAATGTGTCTGTGGTAAAGGTTGCTTTTGAACTGTATACCTTGTCTTCCCCATGGTCATTACATTTCAATCTCAGAAAAATCTTTTCCATTGCTTCAAATAAGTGTAATAAGTAATACTTAAAAATTTTTTTTTTTGTGGTACGCGGCCTCTCACTGTTGTGGCCTCTCCCGTTGCGGAGCACAGGCTCCGGATGCGCAGGCTCAGCGGCCATGGCTCATGGGCCCAGCTGCTCTGCGGCATGTGGGATCTTCCCGGACCGGGGCACGAACCCGTGTCCCGTGCATCGGCAGGCAGACTCTCAACCACTGCGCCACCAGGGAAGCCCTTTAAAATTTATTTGACATCAAAGCTGATTAGTAACTTCTCACATTGAACATTCTCAAAGTAGAAACGGTAATTGCTACTTTGAAATAAATGGGTGATTCCATCTCCAGAATTCTTTTTGTATAGGGTGACTATATGTCTTGATGTGCTTGGGGCAGTACAGGTTTATACCTATTGTTTCGGTATAATAATTTTCATTAGTGCCTCCTTTCACTCTCAAAAGCATCCTGGTTTGGAAGGTAAATTTATATATTCCTCCAGTTACATATTGTTGTATTCTGATGCTTGAACAACTGTAAGCTTACTCATGGGCATGCTTTCTTTCTTTTCTAATAGATCCTGAACATCAGAGAGCTAATGGTAACTTAAAATATTTTGAGTATATAATGGCTAAAGAAAAAGATGCCAATAAGTCTGCTTCAGATGACCAATCTGATCAGAAAACCACACCAAAGAAAAAAGGGGTTGCTGCGGATTACCTGCCAGAGAGACAGAAGTACGAAATGCTGTGCCGTGGGGAGGGTATCAAAATGGTAAAGTGGAAAAGCCAATTGTGTGTGTGTGGAAGTGGATGTGTGTGCGTGTTTGTACATAGTTCTAGAGAGATTCAGAATTCTTTTATTTTTTATTTTTTATTTTTTATTTTTTTTTGCTGTACGCGGGCCTCTCACTGCTGTGGCCTCTCCCGTTGCGGAGCACAGGCTCCGGACACACAGGCTCCGCGGCCATGGCTCGCGGGCCCAGCCGCTCCGCGGCACGTGGGATCTTCCGGGATCGGGGCACGAACCCGTGTCCCCTGCATCGGCAGGCGGACTCCCAACCACTGCGCCACCAGGGAAGCCCCAAGAATTCTTTTATTTTTAAACTTTTGTGATAAAAATCAGAATTATTGATAAAGTATTAGAGTATGCCACATCACTTTATTGTAGGAGTCACACTTAATATGCTCCAACCCTTAGTAAAATAGCTTTAAGACAAAACTTGTGAATCATATACCATTACAATGCGTTTTTGGTAATTATTACCCTTTTCATAGATTAAAACAGGCTTTTTAAGGTGAAGAATCAGATAATTTTTTTTTTTTTTTTTTTTGCGGTATACGGGCCTCTCACTGTTGTGGCCTCTCCCGTTGCGGAGCACAGGCTCCGGACGCACAGGCTCAGCGGCCATGGCTCACGGGCCTAGCTGCTCCGCGGCATGTGGGATCTTCCCGGACCGGGGCACAAACACGTGTCCCCTGCATCGTCAGGCAGACTCTCAACCACTGCGCCACCAGGGAAGCCCTCAGCAATCTTAAATAGAAATAATATACCATTCTAAACCACCCTATGAAACAGTGTATTTATCTATACAGTGATCTCTTTTGGTTCTGCTCCTAGTCAACCTTGACAAGATTGCCTAGTGAAGTGTTTTCGTCTATTTAAGAAATATTAAAAATGCACAAAGACTTTAAATAGATTTTGGCTTTAACATTCTTTAAAATACTAAAATGTGTCTATAAATATCCCTTTGTTTATTGTATATCTATATTTATGTATCTGTATTCAGATTACCAGTGCTTCAGGATACTTAATAGGTAATAGGCCAAAAATAATAAAGTTCAAGCGTGGGGAACATAGTTTTTGTTCAGCCTTAGGACTTTTCAGATCCTTTTTATGATAATGTGCATTATGGATAGGATATACTTTGTTTCTCAACATTAATTGATCATGGAATCCTTATTTAAGGAATATCATGTGGTACTAGTGTTCAGCTGAATGCAGGCATACGTAGAAGGAGTTAGTGAATTTTTGAAGTGAGTACTTTTAAGTGCAAACATTTGAATAGTGTTTAACTTTTTCTCTACTACTGATAAACTGAAGCTGGGTTTTACATTTTTATGTTGATGACTTCCTGGTACTTGATGACTCACTCTTGACAGCCTAACCTCTAACAGCAAATAAGTAGATCATATTTATGTTGACATTTTTGATAAGTTTGTGGATTCCCAGAAGAACATGTTTACTTTCGCTTTGGGAGCTAATAAGTAAATACAAATTAGACTCATGAAACATTTTTTTAAAATTTCACATCTAAATATTTTAATGTGTATCTTTTAAAGATAAGGACTCTTAAAAAATATCCACAATACCATTATCATGGTATTTCCAGTATCACAGTATTCATAGTAGTTCCATAATATCATCAAATATCTAGTCAGTGTTCGGATTTCCAATAGTAAGCAGATATTTTTTATTGCCGTTAGAATCTCTTAAAGAGAGAGCAAAATAGAACTACAGATATAAAAACAGAAGTTTGTTAATTTGCCAGTTTGTTGATGTAACACACACATGTCAACTCTGACCCAGGTCAAAGGAGCATCCTTTTTCTCAGAATAGTTAAATTCATCTCATCATCATATAAAAAGCTTATTTGATATAAAACCTTGGATTTGATTCTAGGTAAATAAAGTACAAGAATAAACATGAATCATTATTTGTTTTTGTATAGTTAATAATTAAAACCAAAACTAATATTATTCCTACCTCATAATATGAAATACTTGTTTAATCAAGAGAAGAATCAGCAATGGAATAACTTATTTAGTTAATATAATACATAGATGATTGAAAGGAACCTTTATTTGTTTTGTTGACCACTCTGTCTTTAATACCTGCTAGTAAAAGCACCTGGCTTCTTTGTTTAATAACTTATTTTCTCTTTTTCAGAGCTACCCATTTTCTTCTTTACTAAAAAAAAAAAATACCTTAAATTTTTTAAAAATTGGGAGGTATTTGGGAAAACGTGGTTAGGTTTTGTTTTGTTTTCTTTTCTTTTTTTTTCTTTTAGAAACTTTCTGAGTGCTTCCCAGTTACCTTGTGAAGTTTGGAGCAGTGCTGGTCATTCATTTCATATTTCTATAAATATTTTATTATTTCTTTCATATTTACAATGCCTGAACTTTATTTTGATGAGAGAAGGGGTTAAAGAGAAACCTCACCTTTAAAAATTTAAGGCCTACCATCTCTTCCAGAAAATAATCATTAATAAAACTTTAAAAATCCTGAAGGTCCCATTTGATGCAGAATATTTTCAGGGTACTGTTTCTTTTGTGTGTTCTTCCTCAGATACTCTGTGTATACACTAGCATGATTATTGTTTCTTATCTTCATAAGAACAAGCATTAAAAATATTATTACCTAATATATTTAATATTTTTTTTAACTTTATGTTTAGACTCCTCGGAGACAGAAAAAACTCTTTTGCCGCTACCATGATGGAAACCGGAATCCTAAATTTATTCTGGCTCCAGCCAAACAGGAGGATGAGTGGGACAAGCCTCGTATTATTCGCTTCCATGATATTATTTCTGATGCAGAAATTGAAATTGTTAAAGATCTAGCAAAACCACGGGTAAATAATGTTTTTCTTTTTTTCTCTCCTCAATTTACTCTACTGGTGTTTCAGTTTTTTCCTTTGCAAGGTTATAAAAATGATAATTGACATGGCAATAAGCCCATATATAGTTTTAGATACTGTTGTTGCAAACTAATGGAATTAACTAAGCTCTGTACCAGTTGTTCTCTGTTATCAACACAAATAACATACCTTGCAACTGGGTTTTAAGCACTTATTTATGAAAATCATAGATGAGATTTTTATTCACACTTGAAAAATTTGTGTTTCAGCATCTTCCTGAAAAAGTTTTCTATGTACTTTGGAGCCCTTTAATCTCAGAGACTAATCAAAGACCAACTTTTTATATCTTCTATAGTTTTATCTGAAATAATACTTGAAGTACTTTTTTTCCTGTTTAGGTACATTATTACTAGAAGGATATAGCTGGGTACAAACATCTTGCTAATCTGAAGTAAGGACATCATAGTTTTCTGACTTCAACCCACGTCATTTATCTTAATAAGAAAAACAATTTATTGTAAACACAATCCTATAAACTTAGTGTTTAGCACAGAAATTCTTCTTTTGTGGGAGTGTGAGAAAGACTGCCCTTTATGCTCTTGCCTTTTTTCCCATCAGCTTGTTCTTAAAATCTGTTTGGTCTTATTGATAGTAAAATACAAACTGCCATCATTTTCATAAAGAGATTGTTAAATAAACACTAGGAATATTTTTGCTCAATTATTACACAGGAGTTGGCACATTTTTCTGTAAAGGTCCAGATAGTGAATATTTTTTAGGTTTTGCAGGCTGTATAGCCTGTTATATAACTACTCACCCCTGCTGTTGCAGTGCAAAAGCAGCCATAGAAAATAAATAAATGAATATGGCTATATTCCAATGAAAGTTTATTTCTAAAAGCAGGTGGCTGGATGAATTTGGCCCATGGGCCAGTTTGCTTTTCCATGTTATATCATAAAAGTTGAGTTGTCTGGATATCTGTACTGTAGAATAAAATTGAAGTCAGAATTGTTGTTGTTGTTGTTAAGTTTTACTACTTTTCCAAATGGATACTTTTTGTTTTTTTACTGAAGATTACATTTTAAATGGAAAAGACCAGTCTAATATGTATGGATGTTGTCCAAGGGAGATCTTATAAATCTCTTAAGCAGAATGCCACTTATAATCACATCATATTCTGTCATTCTCTTTCGGATTTTAGTTCACTGTTTGTGGTCAGTAAACCAAAATTACCTTGGTAGAATATTTATTAGGAATTCATTTCAGCTTGGAGATCAAGTCTTATATTTCTGGGTTTGGAGGCCTCGATCTTCAAAGTGGATGCCTCAGTTGGATTATTTGATCAAGAAATTCAATGGCAATAAAAATTTTATACTCTTTTGTTAACATCTGAATCATCCTTCATTTTTAGAAAAAAGTTTAAATTCATTATCTTGGCTGTCATCTCTTTCTGTTTTTTAACATTTATGAGTTCTTTTCATCTGTCTTTGTGGTCATCCAAGATTATTTCACTGTTTATGTGAAACATGAGTAAATATCTTGAAGGAAGAAAAGATGACCTTGAAACAAATTTTGAACATTATCTTTGCAAACATTTCCATCACCGAAAAAATTAAAAAGTTTGGAATGGATTATTAACTGCAAATAGCCATTCTTATAACTATAAATTAGACTTCAAATTTTAGAAATTTCTTTTCCTCACTTCACGTCCTCTAACCGTTGAAAGAAATTTCATTTCCAGTCTCTTTTGTTTGTGTACTCTCCATTCATGCAAAACAAAACCAAAAAATTTTAAAGAACTTTTAAAAATATAAAAAATTTAAAAATCAACAGCCTTTCAAGGCTAAACACAGGTGACTGGAAGTCTATGGAATTATTTTCTCTTTTTAGCCTCCTTTGTAAAAAAAAAAAAAAAAAAAAAACCAGAATTCTGACTGATTGGATAAATGTGATTCTTTTTTTTTTTTTTATAATGCAACTATTTTGATGGTTGGCTTCACAGCTGAGGCGAGCCACCATTTCAAACCCAATAACAGGAGACTTGGAGACGGTACATTACAGAATTAGCAAAAGGTAAGAGATGTGTATGCTGCATATTTTGCCCTCTAATGAGTGTTTTGTACATCCTACAGGAATTATTCATTTAAGGGAAGTAGGTCATTTTCGGTCTCCAGTCAAGTCACCACCTATTTTTACGCATGGATAAACTGCTTTGTGTTTCACAGGTCTTTCCCTTTAACTAGAAGTTCTGTTTTTAATATTTAATTGGTCTGTTATTTTTAGGGAGTTAATACGCTTTGCATCGCTCTTCAGGTTAGGAATCAAATATCCAGAAAATGGCTTTTATACTTGTTTTCTTTTTCCTTTTTCTTGCCAAAGAGCGGGGGAAAGAAAGCAGCAGCCTGGATTAATCTGGGAGTAGTCTTTGTTTATGTAGTTCTCTCATATTCATAAATGCTGTGGTGAATTCACATCATTCTTCATGATGATTGTATTGGCATTTGTTCATGAATCTTATAAAATAACATTGTCATTTTGGAGTAATCTGTTTCTCCTGTTGGAGTTTTTATTTTAAAAAACTTGCTGACTTAAAAGCTGGCAATGGAAAGAACAGAGTTATGCTTCAGATCTCAGTCTTTCAAATGCTATTACTTCTGAGTTTAGTTGCCTTTTACTTCACCAGAGAGATTTAACAACAGTTATACCTTGGTGAGAGTTTTAAAAAATGAATTTAAAGAGACTAAAGAGACCACCAATTATTCTTTTGTCAAATAATTTAAAGAACATTAAACTTCTAGATCTGAGAAAGCACCTGTGAAACCCAGTGCTATAAAAAAATTTACATAGAGCTTCAAATGATTTTTTTTAAAAAAAGTGAAAGGACAATCTACAACAAAAATCTGTCAACCCATTTTCTCTTGATTTGGAAGTGGCTTTTCTTATTGCCACCTTTCTAAATGTTTTTGCTGATTCGAAACCATTACCTACCATCCAGACCAATCTGAACCCTTCCAATCACCTGTGGCTTGGCAAAACAAAACAAAACAAAAGCCCCAAATTGCCTGCTACGTGAGTAAGTCCTTGTCCTTTCTCTTTTTTTGTAGCTGAGCCGAGCTACAGTACATGACCCTGAGACTGGAAAATTGACCACAGCACAGTACAGAGTATCTAAGAGGTAAGGGAGTAATGGGAAGAATTTTAGTCGTATTTGGACTATTTTCTTTCTTGGGAATCTAATTTTCATAAAACCCATCATATGATTTCTAAGACCTAGGCTATTAGGCATAGGCATTTGATGACACCCGTGCCTGACTTTTCATGATGGACGTGGTTATGGGGCAGTTAATAGAAATTACTAGATTTTTAAATGCCTGCTGAGGGCCTCCCTGGTGGCGCAGTGGTTGAGAGTCCGCCTGCCGATGCAGGGGATACGGGTTCGTGCCCCGGTCTGGGAGGATCCCATATGCCGCGGAGCGGCTGGGCCCGTGAGCCATGGCTGCTGGGCCTGCGCATCTGGAGCCTGTGCTCCGCAACGGGAGAGGCCACAACAGTGAGAGGCCCGCATACCGCAAAAAAAAAAAAAAAAAAAAAAATGCCTGCTGAGATATCCCAAACCCTACCTGATAAGTGAAGCTGTGTTCTCATATTAAAGTAAGGGAAGTTCCCAAAGAGTCTTCATTGAACAAGGCCTAATTTTTGGTCTCTGTAGTAAAGCAGGGGTTGAAAAATCTCTGGGTTACTCAGTAGCTGTAGGTAGTGAGAAAATGAATGCCTTGAAGGATTACCTAACAAATCCTCTGCAAGTCAGTTGGTGTCAAATTCTTTGGTTTTAACAGTATTTAAGAGAATCTCCTTACATTATTGGCTGTTGGTCTCTGAAATAATTTTTAATAAAAGGTCACTATGTAACTTATTAGTGTATATAACATATAGGAGCTTACAAAATAAGTGACATTATTTCAACAGAACTCCTTTTCCATCTACTTATTTACATAAAGGTTTCTCAGCTCTCATAAAAATGAAAATAGAAGTATCATTGAGCTGAATTCTGTCTCATTGTAGCAATATTTATTCACAGATACAATACCTAATTGAAAATAACAAAATAAGCTTTATCCATCTCATTAGGAATATTTTAATATATTTTTACTTTTTATATTTGATGATGATTGTTTAATCATGTTCTTTAATGTGTACTAATTATAATTGTAATAACCCATTCTAGGAGATTTTTTTTTAACACTTAGGCCTTTATGTTATAGGAAATTTATATATATATATATATATATTTTTTTTTAATTTATTTATTTTTATTTTTGGCTGTGTTGGGTCTTCGTTTCTGTGCGAGGGCTTTCTTTAGTTGCGGCAAGCGGGGGCCACTCTTCATCGCCATGCACGGGCCTCTCACTATCGCGGCCTCTCGTTGCGGAGCACAGGCTCCAGATGCGCAGGCTCAGTAGTTGTGGCTCACGGGCTTGGTTGCTCTGCGGCATGTGGGATCTTCCCAGACCAGGACTCGAACCTGTGTCCCCTGCATTGGCAGGCAGATTCTCAACCACTGCGCCACCAGGGAAGCCCGGAAATTTATATTTTTATCAGTTTACATAAATATTTTTCTTGTAGAGGAGTATAATGTGATGAATAAAAGACTTTTGGTCATAGAAATATATCACTCTAGGGCAGGGCTTCTCAACCTCAACAGTATTGACATTTTGTATCAGATGATTGTTGTTTGTTGACTGACCTGAGCCTCATAGGATGTTTAGCAGCATCTCTAGTGCCCACTGGATGCCAGAAGCACCCATCATCTCAGTTGTGACAATCAAAAATGTCTTCAGACATTGCCAAATGTCCCCTGGTAGGCAGAGTTCCCACCACCATGCCTGGGAACTCCACCTCTCTACCCCTGTTGAGAAGCACTGTTTTAAGATAAGAATGGAATGAAAATGCAAGTTCAAGGAAAAAAAAAAAAGAATAATGTAAAATTTCCAAGTTTTTAAAAAATGCTTCATTAATATATATTTTTTAAAGTGGATGATGGTGGGCATAAAATCATTAAGGTATTTAGAGTCCACTGGATACATAAAACAAGTAATCATTTTTCAGAAATTACCACTGTTTTCAGTATGACAGAATTAAATCCTTTGAAACTCTTACGATGAAAAATTTCATTTGTCAACTAAAAATTGTGCAAAGGAGTACATAGATTTTAACAACTATCTTAGACACTCAAACAAAAAAAGTTAACATTGTTGCTATGAGTCATAGCAAAAGTACTATAAAGACTAGACAGAATGCATTGATTTCATTTTCTTAATTACTCTTTTTAGGCAAAGCTTTATGTCCTTCACATATTAACCTTCAGCATCCCCACACACATATTCTGGTCTCCTAACTGTTTACCCTATACCACTACCTGTCCCCTTGCCCCTAATCACATTCCTATAATGTGATTTTGATTTTAGTAACATTAATACAAGGTAAGGATTTGCAGTAACTAATTTGGATAGACATGTTCAGCCATGGTTTATAATGCTTCTGTGCATAGTAATTAACCCTCGTTTTGAGTAAGCTAATTTTCCATTTTACAGAACCTTATTCAGGTCTAAAAAAATGAAGCCGTTATCTATTTTTAAAAAAATAAATCCATTGTATATTTTATCAGAGATTACATGGTGTTAGGCATTTTTACTGTCATAAAGCTAGTAAGTATCCAAATTCTCCAGATTTTGCTGTTTTTAGGAATCATTTAAAACAAAATTTTATGAACTTAGTGTTCTAGAAGTCATTTTTGGAAATTTTCTATGTATACAATAGAACTTTTGACAAAATATTCAGCCCACAGAGTCATTGGGCTTTTACCAACAAGTCAAAATAAATTACTCTCAGAAAGGTGGTCTACAAACATTTTTTCTCTCTTAGGAACTAAATACCTCTAAATATTTTGAACTTATTTTTTAAATATTATAATTTTATAGCTCTGAGAAGCAATTTTATTGGATTTTTGAGAAAGGCCCAACCATACTTCATTTTATTTATAGTAGCAGAAGATATTTAGCCAGTAGCATTAGAAGCATTAGAAGACTGGGTAACACTACAATAAATTCACCCAGGCTTGGCAAAGTATGCAGTGTGGGTGTGTGTTTGTGTTCAAAACAACATAGTAAAAAGAAGAGTTCCACAGCACAGTGATTTTCATCTTTACTCTTAAGGAAAATTGTTCATCAGCCCTTTTAAAAATAAAATATATATGTTGAGAGAGAGCTCTTAACTGTTAAGGAAGGAATTTGCTCCATAAAATATCCAATACAGGGCCTCCCTGGTGGCGCAAGTGGTTGAGAGTCCGCCTGCCGATGCAGGGGATACAGGTTCGTGCCCCGGTCTGGGAGGATCCCATATGCCGCGGAGCGGCTGGGCCCGTGAGCCATGGCCGCTGAGCCTGCGCGTCCGGAGCCTGTGCTCCGCAACGGGGGAGGCCACAACAGTGAGAGGCCCGCATACCGCAAAAAAAAAAAAAAAAAAAAAAAAAAAAATCCAATACATTTCATATTTTAACAAATTAAAAGTTTCTACTATTTTGGAAATTTAATAGCTATGTCAAGACATTTTCTACCCATCACTGTAAATCTGAATTTTGAAGATTTTACAAGTGTAATAAATGAGTGTTTTCTGTTTCCTTCATATTTTATGCCTCTGAAGAAGATATCTCAAACGCAGAATAGCAGAAAGAGTTTATGTGTACTGATGTCAGTTAATGTGATCCCTTTTACTCTGGGAACATCTGTATTTTGAAAGGGACAGAAGGGAATTTCAAATATCTGTATTTTGAGAAACTTCTTGAGTGATTGCATCATCATCTGTGGAAGTAAAAATATGTTCCAGTGTTCTAGCAAACAGAATTTTCTTTGGGAAAAGTATGTGTGGAAATTCATTACTGTTTAAAAACATAAAGTTTTTATTTACTTTATTGACTATCTGTGAACTTTTGGCAAATCATTTTTGACTTTTCCAATATTTAAAAAAAAATACTACCACTTGTTAATGGAGAAGCTAATAATTATGACTAAATCAGAGAAATGGAATTTTAGTTTTTGAGAGGTAAACATTCAGTTATATTCTCTGAGAAGACAGTTTAGTTATTTGAGCTCATAAGTCCAGTTAAAGCAACATAAATAATGAGATATGCAAATAAACAGTCTATTTAGTGTGATAGAAAAAGCTTCTTTGATTCTGGTGGAATCAGAATCACTTCTTGGAAGTGATTTCATTTTTTTTACTTTCAAGTACATATTTCCTACAGTAGGATATTTTATTATGCTTAAGATTTAATTTACCCCATGTTAATAAGGTGCAAATACAGTGTAAAAATATATTAATATTTTTACAATATAGAGGTCAATGCAAATAGCTTTTTATTTATTTATTATTATTTTATTTTTATTTATTTATTTATTTTTTTTGCGGTACACGGGCGTCTCACCGCTGCGGCCTCTCCCGTTGCAGAGCACAGGCTCTGGACATGCAGGCCCGGCTGCCATGGCTCACGGGCCCAGCCGCTCTGCCACACGTGGGATCCTCCCGGACCTGGGCACAAATCCGCGTCCCCTGCATTAGCAGGCAGACTCTCAATCACTGCGCCACCAGGGAAGCCCCACGTTTTTTTTAAATTTTATTTTATTTTTTATACAGCAGGTTCTTATTAGTCATCTATTTTATACATAGTAGTGTATAGATGTCAATCCCAATCTCCCAATTCATCCCACTGCCACCCCCACCCGCAAATAGCTTTGAATGATATCAGATTTTTTTTAAAGTGGCATAATTTTTTTTAATGAATAATTTTAAAAATAAATTTATTTATTTATTTTTGGCTGTGTAGGGTCTTTGTTGCTGCACACAGGCTTTTCTCTAGTTGTGGCGAGCAGGGTCTCCTTTTTGTTGCAGTGCACGGACTTCTTCATTGTGGTGGCTTCTCTTGTTGTGGAGCATGGGCTCTAGGCGCGCGGGCTTCAGTAATTGTGACACGCGGGCTCTAGTTGTGGCCTGTGGGCTCTAGAGCGCAGGCTCACTAGTTGTGGTGCATGGGCTTAGTTGCTCAGTGGCATGTGGGATCTTCCCAGACCAGGGCTGGAACCCGTGTCCCCTGCATTGGCAGGTGGATTCTTAACCACTGTGCCACCAGGGAAGTCCAAATTGGCATAACTTTTAACAACAACATTGCCTTCTATTGGGTAGAACAGTGGTTCTCAGATTGAGATAACTGAAATGGATAGATCTGTAGTGTTGTATAATTGTCCCACTAAGAACCAAAGGGACTGGATAAATTCCCAGTCTGGATGATTAGCCTTTCTTTGTTAACTATTAAGCACTTAGAGAAGAATTATTGAAAGTTTTGCCCTCTGTAATTGGCACTTTGGGCCCTGAATTATCTTTTGCCTTTGCAAAAAATCACATAGTGGCATTCAAATTATATTAATCATATTTCCTTTGGAGGTTTTATAACAATCTTCAAAACCTCCAAAATGGTGTTGTCTATTTACTTGAGCATGCCTTCCTTAGTATTAGAAATATAGTCATGCAGTGTGAGAATATTTCTCCTTACTTAAATAAAGCATTCCAGTGATAATTTTAAAAAGCATATATTAAAAGAATAATAAAGATTTTTTAACAGTAGAAATTCATTAGAAATGAAAAAATATATATTGCAATGTTTCTCTGCATGTACAACTTAGCTCTCAGGTTCCTGTCATTAAGAACAAAAGAAATATATTTTGGGTTATCTAGTTATTAATGGAAAAAAGGGACACATATAAAATTATCTGGAGAAAGAATTCTGTTTTTCTCCTGGCACTAAATTATGTTTTGTGGAAAAAACACTGTAAAACTTAGTTGACATTTTCAATTATAATTGTACATAAGATAAAGAATGTTGTTCAAATAACTTTTTTTCCTGTTATAGTAAATATTATAACTTTACATTCTAACTCAGTTAAAGCACTGAGTACTAGAAGAAAGAATGTTGATTTCTGATTACTTAATTTAATGTAGGAGTAAGACTTCCAGATCCTAAAGGATAGACAGTTAACATATTACAGTATCATTGTCTCCACTGAATTTTTAGCAGTGTTAAAACAACTCAGAGCTAATTTCTTCAACTACCCAATAGGTCTACAATAATGTTGCTGAAGACAGATCAGCAGTAATGCTTTAAGGGTGGGATCTAGATGAATAAAATGTTTTAAACATATGAGTTCTCCAGCTTAGGAAAATCTTAGTATATTTTGGAGAGGTTTTCATGTAAAAGTCAAATTAAGTGAAATAACTTCCTATGTAGAACTCACTTTCCTCTCTAATGACTATGGCAGAACCACAATTAAGATAAGTTTATATTTAAGCTGCACTTATCAATGACTCTCTCATCTGAGGCTTAACTGCTAAGCCTCAAACCTTCTATTGAGATCATTTGTGATATAACAAGAAGTGCAGATTAAAACTTTTTTTAAAAAGTTAAAAAATTAACATATTTTTGCCTCTAAGATTGGCAAAGATTGAAAAGATTGATACTGGCAAGGATTTTGTGAAATGGGCACTCTCATAAACAGTTGATAGAAGTATAAATCACTGAAACTTTTTTGGAGGGCAATTTGACATTTATCAAAATGTAAGTCATCTAGCAGTTCCACATCTAGGAATTTGTCCTACAGAGATACTCCCATAAGTATGCAAAGATATACAGAAATTTCTGTTACAATATTGTTTGTACTAGAGAAAAATTAGAAACAACCTTATTTAACCAGTGCTTTATTGACTGACCTTCGTGGTTATTTTGAAATTAAAGGTATTTTATTTAAAAAAGAAAAGCAGTAATTTAAAAAACAATGAGGAATGGAAATGTAAAGTGTTACAGTTGCTGTGGAAAACAGGCTGGCAGTTCCTCACAAAGTCAAACATAGGATTATGATATGATGCAGAAATTCCACTTCTAGGTATATACCCCCAAAAATTGAAAGAAGGGACTCAAACAGATTACTTGTACACCCATGTTCATAACAGCGTTATTCACAGTAGTCAACAGGTGGAGGCAACCCACATATCCATTAATGGATGAATGGTTAAACAAAATGTGGTATAAACAAATTATGGACTATATTCAGCCTTAAAAGGGAATGAAATTCTGATACATGCTATATAACATGGATGAACTTTGAGGACATTATACTAAGTGAAATAAGCCAGGTACAAAAGGACAAATATGGTATGATTCTACTTAGAAGGGGTACCTAGAATAGGCAAATTCATACAGACAAAAAGTGTATTAGAGGTTACCAGGGGCTGGGAGGAGAGGGAAATGGCAAATTATTGTTTAATGGGTACAGAGTTTCAGTTTGGGATGAAGAAAAAGTTTTGGAAATAGATAGTGGTGATGGTTGCGTGACTTTGTGAGTGTACTTAACACCACTGAATTGTACACTTAAAAATGATTAAAGTGGTTAATTTTATGTGTATTTTACCATATTTTAAAAAAATGGTTAAAGTGGTTAATTTTATGCTGTGTATTTTTTAACCACAATTTTTTTTAAATGAGGCAGTGCTATGTGTATTGACTAGGAAAGATGTCAGAATTATTTTTAGGGGGAAAAAGTGTATGTGTATATTATGGTGAAAGATTGAAGGGTGGATTCTTTTTTTTTTTTTTAATTCTCTCTGTATGTTTGTTTATACACGGGGGAAACTGTTGAGAGGATACATATCTATTTGTTAATACTGTTTACCTGTGAGGAGTGGGACTAGGAAAGGAACTTCATACACTTTTATACTGTTTGAAATTTTTTAAATTTTGTTTATTTAATTTTATTTTTGGCTGCGTTGGGTCTTAGTTGCGGCACGTGGAATCTTTTCTTGCAGTGCGGGGCCTCTTTGTTGTGGCGTGTGGGTTTGTCTCTAGTTGTGGTGCATGGGCACCAGAGCATGCAGGCTCAATAGTTGTTGTGTGCGGGCTCTCTAGTTGTGGTGTGTGGGCTCCAGAGAGCGTGGGTTCTGTATTTGTGGCACACAGGCTTCTCTGTAGTTGTGGCACGCAGGCTCAGTAGTTGCAGTGTGCTGGCTTAGTTGCCCCGCAGCATGTGGGATCTTAGTTCTCCGACCAGGGATTGAACCCGTGTCACCAGCATTGGAAGGTGGATTCTTAACCACTGCGCCACCCTGTTTGAAATTTTTATAATAAGTATTTCTTTAAAAAATAGCTTTATTGATTCACCCATTTGAAGTGTACAAGTCAGTGGTTTTTAGTATATTCAGAGACTTGTGTATCCATCACCACAATTAATTTTAGAACATTTTCATTATACTCCTTAGCCATAACCACTCAATCCTTAATCCTCTCCCTGCCCCAGCCCTGGGCAACCACTAATCTGCTTTCTGTCTTTATGGATTTGCTTCTTCTGGATATTTTTTTATATACTACACAGACTTTTAGTGTCTGGCTTCTCACTTGGCATGTTTTCAAGGTATGGCTGAACAACATTCTTTTGTATGGATATGCCACCTTTTATCTATCTTATCTGTTGATAGATATTTGGGTTATTTCTACTTTTTTGGCTATTATGAATAATGCTGTTCTGAAATTCATGTCTTTTGAGGCACAAACGTTTTATTTTGATGATGTCCTGTTTATTTTTGTTGTTGCTGCTTGTACTTTTGAGGTCATAGCTAAGCCATATGCCAATTTTTTTTTCTAAAAGTTTTGTAATGTTAGCTTATATATTTAGGTCTTTAATCCCTCTGAGTTAATTATTTTTATTATGGTGTGAGGTAGGGGTCCATCTTCTTTGTTTTGCATATGGTTATCCAGTGTCCCAGAACCATTTGTTGGAATATAACAAGCATTTCTTGCTTCCATAATTTTTAAAGTATAAAAGTAAAAGATTGGAATGATAATTTGCTAAAATGGCAAAAGTAAATGTGTTCTTGATAACAGGAGACTTCAGTCTGAAGAGTTAGTAAGCAAGGAAAAGATTAAAGATAGAAAGGGAGATAATAATTGCTGGAGTAAGGCCTATGGAAAAGGTAGATTCAAAAGCAGAGATAGATGCTCCAGCCTCTGAAAGGCTGAAGGACAATGCTTCTACCAAAGTACAAGAGAAAAACTTAAGAATAGATGCTTAAGAATTGGTGGTAGCAGAGAAGAGAGTTGAAGATGTCAGAAGACAGGTCCTCTTGGGTGATAGGTTCCAGGATGAAATAGGAACAGTTATTTTATCAAGATGTATTTAGTTTGAAACTTTATTAAAACACTTGCCAATCTTGTGTTGCAGTTACCTATAAAAATCAAGTTGGTTGCTTATAAAATTCAAAAATCTATGAAATTGTTGCCAGGCAAAAAAGGTACATTGACATATGAGATTAGTTCTACCAGGAACTTGGTCAGACTTGGAAGAAATAAGTTCTTAGTGTATTTATCAGCTACATCTTTTATAACAATAAAATTCTTGGATCCTTCCTATTTCTGTGACGCAGAGGAATTCTACTTGGCCAATCCCTATAAATTTGCATGAGATCATCAGACAAATACTTATGGTAAAGTAAAATAAATCTTGGATTAGTTCTAAGACATCTTTAGGATTCATTCATTTAGCAAATATTTATTAAGCATCTACTATGTGCCAGGCACTATGGATATAGTGGTGAGCAAAACCAGGCAGAATTTATATGTATTTGGAACTAGTAGTTGAATGAAGATGTCTTACCTTAATCAAATAACAAATGAATGTACAATTGTTATAAATGCCACAAAGGAAGGATATGTAGTACTATAAAAACATATTGGGGGGCTTCCCTGGTGGCGCAGTGGTTGAGAGTCCGCCTGCCGATGCAGGGGACACGGGTTCTTGCCCCGGTCCAGGAGGATCCCACATGCTGCAGAGCGGCTGGGCCCGTGAGCCATGGCCACTGAGCCTGCACGTCCGGAGCCTGTACTCCGCAACGGGAGAGGCCACAACAGTGAGAGGCCCGCGTACCACAAAAAAAAAAAAACACAAAAAAACGTATTGGGGTGGCTGCCTTCTCCACTTCCAGGTGCATGGAGGTAGCGTTTCCCTGATGTGCTTCAGGTTACAGGTAGTTGCCAACCCTGAGATAAACAGAGGGCTGTGAGACGCCCACGATGGTTCTGCAGACACAGGTGCCACTACCCTCCCACCTCCCAATCTATGGTGATTCTCATAGTAGCATCCAGTAGCTGCCCACCAAAGTCACCGTGATCCATTAGGTATTAAAGGTACCACTTGATTAGTTTTGTGAAGAACAATTTCTTTACATCAAAGAAAACATTGAGTATCTTAACAAAGAGACAAAGATACTTCTTTCCTCTTGGAAAGAAGAGGAGTGCCAGCAGGACCTCAATCTTTTTTTTTTTTTAAATATTTATTATGGCTGTGCTGGGTCTTAGTTGCAGCATGTGGGATCTTTAGATCTTTAGATCTTCACTTCCACTGAGTGAAGGAGTCTGAGGTGGGTTGGGGTTCAGAATAGAGGCGAGAGTAAGGCCCATTTGGAGTTAGTGTTCATGATTGTTTGTTGTGTTTTGTTTTGGCTGTGTTGGGTCTTGTTGCCGCTCGTGGGCTTTCTCTAGTTGCTTCGAGCGGGGGCTGCTCTTCGTTGTGGTGCGCGGGATTCTCATTGCAGTGGCTTCTCTTGTTGTGGAGCATGGGCTCTAGGCACACGGGCTTCAGTAATTGCAGCCTGCAGGTTCAGTAGTTGTGGTTCGCGGGCTCTAGAGCGCAGGCTCAGTAGCCGTGGTGCACAGGGCTTAGTTGCTCCGCGGCATGTGGGATCTTCCTGGACCAGGGCTTGAACCCGTGTCCCCTGCATTGGCAGGCAGATTCTTTTTTGTTTGTTTTTTGTTTTTTGTTTTTTTTTTGCGGTATGTGGGCCTCTCACTGTTGTGGCCTCTCCCATTGTGGAGCACAGGCTCCGGACGCGCAGGCTCAACGGCCATGGCTCACGGGCCCAGATGCTCCGCGGCATGTGGGATCTTCCCGGACCGGGGCAAGAACCCGTGTCCCCTGCATCGGCAGGCGGACTCTCAACCACTGCGCCACCAGGGAAGCCCGGCAGGCAGATTCTTAACCACTGCACCACCAAGGAGGTCCCAGTGTTCATGAATTTTTAGTGGAACATATCTGCCCTATCTCATGACTTTTTCCAGTACAATTTGGTGTTATAGGTATAAGCTTGGAGAAAAATTCATCAGGCTTGTGTTTTTTGCCAGACAGGTGAGTTTAGGCTTTTAATCAAGAATGCTGTTGAGGGAATTCTCCGGCGGTCCAGTGGTTAGGACTCCACGCTTCCACTGCAGGGGGCACGGGTTCGATCCCTGGTTGGGGAACGAAGATCCTGCAAGCTGCGTGGCGCGGCACCTGCCCCCCCCAACAAAAAAGAATACTGTTGAAATGATGGACCAAATCTTGATGAGAGAAGTGAAGAAAGAAAAAGTCTAATAGACTGGGAAAAAGCATATGTAAAGGAGAGAGTTGAATTTTGCTGTGCCATGTTATTGAGCTATAGTTCCCATACCGTAAAATTCACCCTTTAAAGTATACAGTTCAGTGGTTTTTAGTCTTTTTTAGCTGTGCAGTCATCACCATTATCTAATTCCAGAACATTTTCACCACCCCAAAAGAAAATCCTGTACCCATTAGGAGTCATTCCTTAATACCGCCTTCTCGTGGCAACCACTAATCTACTTTCTGTATTGATTTGCCTGTTCTGGACATTTCATATTAATGGAATCATAATGTGTGACCTTTTGTATCTGACTTATCTTTCTTAACATAATGGTTTCAAGGTTCATCCATGTGGTGGCATGTATCATTACTTCCTTTTCATGACACAATAATCTGTCTTATGGATATATCACATTTTATGTATCTGTCCATCAGTTGATGGACATTTGTATTATTTCCACTTTTTGGCCATTATTAATAATGCTACTGTGAATACTTACGAACAAGTCTTGGTATGACCACACATTTTAATTTCTCTTGGGTATATACCTAGGAGTGGAATTGCGAGGTCCTCTGTGTTTAGCAATTTGAGGAACTGCCAAAGTGTTTTCCAAAGTGGCTGCACCATTTTACATTCCTACCAGCAATATATGAGGGTTCTAATTTCTTCACATCATCACCAACACTTATTATTGTACACCTTTTTGGTTATAGCTATCCTACTGGGTGTGTTGGGTACCTTTTAAAACTTTTTTATTTAGGCAAGTAATAGATGAATTTTTCTTATAAAACATTAGCATTATATAAATCAGGCTAAAACCCCTATGACCTTCACCTTGGCCAGTTCCTATACCTTATCTAGAAGGAACAGTTGTTTTCATTTTGATGTATGTATTTTACCAGAATTAAAAAAAATTCTCAGTGTAGATAGTCCTATATAGTCTTCTTACATTAATCCGTTTTCATAAAAACTCAGTAATAAATGATACTAGTTTTTTTCCCTTTCCAACCTCTAACTGTAGAATGTAACATCTTTTAAAAATTATAACATCATTAGTAAAAATCATATCAAAGGGCTTCCCTGGTGGTGCAGTGGTTGAGAGTCCACCTGCCGATGCAGGGGACGCGGGTTCGTGCCCCGGTCTGGGAAGATTCCATATGCCACAGAGCGGCTGGGCCCATGAGCCATGGGCGCTGGGCCTGCGCATCCGGAGCCTGTGCCCCACAACGGGAGAGGCCACAACGGTGAGAGGCCCACGTACCGCAAAAAAAAAAAAAAAAAAAAATCGTATCAAAGAAGCAAATGATGTAAATGCCTATAGATAAAGCCTTAATGTCCTGTATATTATGGCTTTTTAAATGACAGCTATTGGTCTTCATGTATTGAAACTTTATCAGTAAAACTAATTATTTTCTTCTTGTTTTTAGTGCCTGGCTCTCTGGCTATGAAAACCCTGTGGTGTCTCGAATTAATATGAGAATACAAGATCTAACAGGACTAGATGTCTCCACAGCAGAGGAGTTACAGGTAGGTAATCACATCCTACACTTCTTCAAAAGATGCTTCAGAAGAGATTTTTTCTGTCACTATACAGGCAGTACTCAATTTGCATGGTACTTTGAGACTAAAAGTGAGTATATAAGCTGAAACCATGTACAGTGATCTTAATAATCAGTAGGAAAAATTGTTCTGTGACCTTTAAAATTTTTTGTCAAGACATTAACAACTCTTACTGTTGAGTATAAACTTATAGGGAAATTAAAAATATGTAACACTAGTATTTATTAAGTACACTGTGATTTATTTTTTCATTCCTACGCCTGTCAGGTGGCCATGGCAGTTTTTTTTTAATAAATTATTTTTTTCTGTTTTCTAGTAAGAAATAATTCACATACCATAAAATTTACCCTGGTTTTAATATTCACATGGTTGTACAATCATCAACACTATTTTCATCACCTCCAAAGAAACCCCAGTTAAGTAGTCACTCTCCATTCCCCCTCCCTAGTGCCCCTGGCAACTGCTTCTCTACCTTCTGTATGTAAGTTTGCCTATTCTAAATATTTCATATAAATGGAGTAATACAATATGTGGCCTAGTGTATCTGGCTTATTTCACTTGACAATGTTTTTAAGGTATATCCATGTTGTAGCATGTATCAGCACTTTATTCTTTTTCATGGCTGAATAATATTAACATTCTCTTGTTTGGATATACCACGTTTTATTTATTTATCAGTTGGAGGGCTTTTGGATTGTTTCCACTCTTTGGCTATTATGACTAATGCTATTTGTCTACAAATTTTCATACAAATGTCATTTAAATTTCTCTTGGGTATAAACCTACATATGTAATTGCTGGGTCATGTGGTAACATTAGTATTTGAGGAACTGCCAAACTGTTTTCCAGAATGGCTGCACCATTTTACAATCCCATTGGCAATGTATGAGGCTTCCATTTTCTTCACATCCTTGCCAACACTTGTTCTTGTCCAGTTTTTTTATTAAGGTCATTCTGATACGTTTGAAGTGCTATCTCATCATGGTTCTTATTTGCATTTCCCTGATGGCTAATGATGTTGAGTATCTTTTCATGAGTTATTGGCCATTTTTAAAAAAATTTATTTATTTTTGGTTCTGTTCAGTCTTCGTTGCTGTGTGTAGGCTTTCTCTAGTTGCAGCGAGCAGGGGCTACTCTTCATTGTGGTGCATGGGCTTCTCATTGCGGTGGCTTCTCTTGTTGCGGAGCATGGGCTCTAGGCGTGTGGGCTTTAGTAGTTGCAGCACGCATGCTCAGTAGTTGTGGCTCGCGGGCTCTAGAGCCAGGCTTAGTAGTTGTGGCACACTGGCTTAGTTGCTACACGGCATGTGGGATCCTCCCGGACCAGGGATTGAACCCATGTCCCTTGCATTGGCAGGCAGGCTCTCAACCACAGTGCCACCAGGGCAGCCCCAGCCATTTTTATATCTTGGAAAAAATTTCTATTCAAATCCTTTGCCTATTTTTTATTGGGTTGTTTTTATTGTTGAGTTGTGTTATTTATGTGTTGTGAATACTTGACCCATATTAGATGTATGGGTTGCAAATATTTTCTCCCGTTTTGGGGCGTGTCTTTCACTTTCTTGATGGTGTCCTTTGGCAAAAATTTTTTAATTTCTGTGAAGTCTGATAGGTCTTTTTTTTTGGTTGCTTTTGCTTAAGGTGTCTAAGAAACCATTGCCTAATCCAAGGACATAAAGATTTACACCTATGGGTTTTCCTACAATTTTTATGGTTTTATTTCTTACATTCAGGTTTTTGATCCATTTTGAGTCAATTTTTGTATATGGAAAGAACTTCATTCTTTTCATGTGGTTAGCCAATCGTCCCAGCATCATTTGTTGAAAACTAGTCTTCTCTATTGAATTGTCTCAGTATTATAAAATATTAGAAATATTGAGGATTACAGTGTTTTATTTCTTTGTAAACACTTACCAAGAATAGTTTATGTTCCTTCATCTCATTTGTGAAACTTATGATACAGAGTGAGCATCTTTTCTCTTTCTTTGCAAATTGTCATACTTCTAAGTTTGGATCAGCTTTCAACATTTTATCCTTTGTGCTTTCAATGTTGTTAAATATCTCTGAGGAATCTTTTATTGTTGATTTTTTTCCAGTCACTTCCTCTAAGACATCTTCTTCATCCTTTTCATCACGATCACTTTCCTTATGTTAGTAAGTTCCTTCACCACATTCCTCTGACTGCATATCTAGAGTTTCTCAAACTGCAAAAGTTAGAAACATTTTCCTCGTCAGCCTTTTCTTCTGTGTCTGCATTTAAGTCTGATTTCTTTTTTGGCGGGGGGGCTCAGCATAAGGGGTTTTTTTTAGTATTGGAGTATAGTTGATTTACAATGTTGTGTTAGTTTCAGGTGTACAGCAAAGTTATTTAGTTATACATATATGTATATCTATTCTTTTTCAGATTCTTTTGCCATATAGGTTATCACAGAGTACCAAGTAGATTTCCCTGTGCTATACAGTATGTCCTTATTAGTTATCTATTTTATATATAGTAGTGTGTATATGTTAATCCCAAGTTCCTAATTTATCCCCCACACACACCTTTCCCCTTTGGTAACCATAAGTTTGTTTCTGAAGTCTGCCAGTCTGTTTCTGTTTTGTAAATAAGTTCATTTGTGTCATTTTTAGATTCCATGTACAGTGATCATATGATGTTTGTCTTTCTCTGTCTGACTTCATTTAGTATGACAGTCTCTAGGTCCATCCATGTTGCTGCAAGTGGCATTATTTCATGCTTTTTTTTATGGCTGAGTAAAATTCCACTGATACATGTACCACATCTTCTTTATCTATTCCTCTGTTGATGGACATTTAGGTTGCTTCCTAAATGCCCAGGAGTGGGATTGCTGGATCATACGGTAGCTCTATTTTTAGTTTTTTAAGGAACCTCCATACTGTTTTCCATAGTGGCACCACCAATTTAACTTTTTTTTTTTTTTTTTTTTTTTTTTGCTGTACGCGGGCCTCTCACTGCTGTGGCCTCTCCCGTTGCGGAGCACAGGCTCCGGACACACAGGCTCCGCGGCCATGGCTCGCGGGCCCAGCCGCTCCGCGGCATGTGGGATCTTCCGGGATCGGGGCACGAACCCGTGTCCCCTGCATCGGCAGGCGGACTCCCAACCACTGCGCCACCAGGGAAGCCCGGCACCACCAATTTACATTCCCACCAACAGCATAGGAGGGTTCCCTTTTCTGCACACCCTCTTTAGCATTTATTGTTTGTAGACTTTTTGATGATGGCCATTCTGACCAGTGTGAGGTGATACCTTCGTAATTTTCTTGTTTCTAGTTGTGGCCCTTTGTTTTCTTCCTAGAGAAGTTCCTTTAGCATTTGTTGTAAAGCTGTTTTGGTGGTGCTGAATTCTTTTTAGCTTTTGCTTATCTGTAAATCTTGTGATTTCTCCACTGAATCTGAACAAGAGCCTTGCTGGATAGAGTGTTTTTGACTGTAGTTCTTTCCTTTTCATCACTTTAGATATATTGTGCCACTCCCTTCTGGCCTGAAGAGTTTCTGCTGAAAAATCAGCTGATAACCTTATGGGGATTCCTTTGTATGTTACTTGTTGCTTTCCCCTTGTTGCTTTTAATATTTTCTCTTTAATATTTGTCGGTATGATTAATATGTGTCTCAGCATGTCCCTCCTTGGGTTTATCCTGTATGGGACCCTCTGCTTCCTGGACTTGGGTGACTGTTTCCTTTCCCATATTAGGGAAGTCTTCCCCTACTATCTCCTCAAATATTTCCTAAGGTCCTTTCTCTCTCTCTTCTCCTTCTGGGACCCCTATAATGTGAATGTTGGTGCATTTAATGTTGTCCCAGAGGTCTTTTATACTGTCTTCATTTCTTTTCATCATTTATTCCTTTCCACAGCAGTGATTTCCACCATTCTGTCTTCCAGCTCACTTATCCATTCTTCTGCCTCATTTATTTGGCTATTGATTCCTTCTAGTGTAGTTTTCATTTCACTTATTGTATTGTTCATCTCTGTTTGTTTGTTCTTTATATCTTCTAGCTCTTGTGTCTTCTTGGTCTGTGCCTCCATTCTTTTTCTGAGATCTCAGATCATCTTTACTATTACTCTGAATTCTTTTTCAGGTAGATTGCCTGTCTCCACTTCACTTAGTTCTTCTGGGGTTTCATCTTGTTCCTTCATCTGGAATATTGTCCTCTGCCATCTCATTTTGTCTAACTTTCTGTGTTTGAGGTCCCACAGGCTGCAGGATTGTAGTTCCTCTTGCTTCTGGTGTCTGCCCCCTAGTGGATGAGACTGGTCTAAGAGGCTTGTGCAGGCTTCTTGGTGAGGAGGACTGGTGCCTGCCCACTGGTGGGTGGAGCTGGGTCTTGTCCCTCTGGTGGCCAGGGCCGTGTCAAGGGATGTGTTTAGAGGCGGCTGTGGGCTCAGGAAGACTTAAGCAGCCTGTCTGCCTGTGTTCCTGCCCTGTTGGTTTTTTGGCCTGAGGCATCCCAGCACTGGAGCCTAAGGGCTGTTGGGTGGAGCCAGGTCTTGGCGTCAAAGTGGCAGCGTTTAGGGCAACTCACGCCAGTGAGTACTCCCCAGTGTCTCCGCCACCGGTGTCCTTGTCCCCATAGTGAGCCACAGCCACCCCCACCTCCCAAGTAGATCCTCCAAGTCCAGCAGGTAGGTCTGACCCTGGCTCATATGAAGTCACTGCTTTTTCCCCTGGGTCCCTGTGCACACAAGACCTTGTGTGTGCCCTCCAAGAGTGGAGTTTCTGTTTCCCCCAGTACTGGGGAGTTCCTGTGATCAAGGCCCACTGGCCTTCAAAGCCAAATGCTCTGGGGGCTCCTCCTCCCGATGCCAGACCCTCAGACTGGGGAGCCTGATGTGGGGCTCAGAACTTTCATTCCTGTGGGAGACCCTCTGTGATATAAACATTTTCCAGTTTGTGGGTCACCCACCCAACACTTATGGGATTTGTTTGTATCACGAATGCATCCCTCCTACTGTCTTGTTGTGACTTCTTCTTTGGAAGTAGAATATCTTTTTTGGTAGGTTCCAGTCTTTTTTGTTGATGGTTGTTCAGCCATTAGTTGTGATTTTGGTGTTTTCACAAGAGGAAAGGTGAGTTCAGGTCCTTCTACTCCCCCATCTTGTCCTGGAACCAAGCCCATTTAAATTTGATTTGAATTTCACTTACAGCATTATTGCTTTCCACTTCTCTGCTGTACTGTATCTTTGTTGGCCAATTTCTTCTTCTAATTGTCTGTTTTTGTAAAATATCACATAGGTTTTTACTGGGAAATAAGGAGGCAGCATAACTACATGCTTTGCTGTCTGTGCATGAACTGAATAACAGATTTGCAGTGACCAATCACTGATAGACTTTGAAAGAAGTGACATGACTGGTCATTGATCATGATATGTAGCTGTTATTTGTATAGTAATTTGTGGACTGAAGAGCTAGTAGCAATATTTGCACTTTATGCAGTTACTCACAGTTAATGTAACATGGTAATTGAAATGTCCACTGTGTTGTTGGGGGTCTGGTGTCAAGGGTTAGCTAAACCATGGTATCTGAGATTTGTGCATTTTGGAACTGTGCAAAATAGGACTTCCCGAATTTAAATTTGCTTATATTAAGTTATTTACTCCATGGTCATCTACAACTTCCTTGGTACTCATTTGATTATTAAAGAAACTATGATGTGTCTTTTTCTTTCCTAATTTGTATTTATTCTCACCTGCCTAAACTTCACAGGCTCTTTCAGGCTACTTGATATATTTCTAACTTAATAGTCTGATCCAACCCAACGAAGGCATCTACAACATATGAAGTAAAATATCCACAGTAATAATAATTTTTTTTTTTTTTTTTTTTTTTTTTTGCTGTACGCGGGCCTCTCACTGCTGTGGCCTCTCCCGTTGCGGAGCACAGGCTCCGGACACACAGGCTCCACGGCCATGGCTCGCGGGCCCAGCCGCTCCGCGGCACGTGGGATCCTCCGGGATCGGGGCACGAACCCGTGTCCCCTGCATCGGCAGGCGGACCCCCAACCACTGCGCCACCAGGGAAGCCCCACAGTAATAATAATTTATATAGGACTTGGACTTTGCTGTGGGCAACACTTTTAATTATGTACTCATTTCATTTCATCAATAATGCTCTTTAAATTACATTCTCCTTTCATTTCTCAGCATTTTGTCATATTGGGATGGAAGGGAGGGAGTTAGGGAAGGTATCATTATCCTTATTTTACAAATAAGAAAACTGAGGTTGTATCCAAAGTTACATATACTGTATTGTAACTAAGAAATCTGGAACTTGAGCTCAGACCAAATATTTCTCTTACTTTCTTTTGCTGCTTCATGCTGGGGCATTGTCACATCCAAATGAAGTTGTCATGGCCTTCCAACAGGAATAATTAAATTGTTGTTAACTTCTTCCCTTTTTTACCTGAGTAGAGAAAAAAAAATATGTAGGTAACTGGATTTCATTAAAGTAGATTGGGAGTTTGCCAGCATTTTTGGGCTTTGGAAAACATGAGTCTTGATTTAAATTCCCAAGGAAAGTGTTTAGTAAAAATTAATAATAAAAATATTGAAATTCTAATTCTAGAAATTTCTAATTCTAAAATTCTAATTCAGATTTTAGTTTCTTATGTATTAAGGAAAACCATGTCCCCCCAAACATTTGCTAAAGAAAAGCGTATTAACTAAGGTTCTTTAATAGCATATAGTAGCTATCCTTAGTTTTTCATCCTTGTTTTTTTAGGAACTCTTTATTGATTTAAAAAATGCTTTGCTTCTCATTTATTTAGAAGTACCTAACCATGATATATAAGAGGCCAAAATGGGACTCATAGATTTTTTTGAATAGTAATCTTGATAGTTCTTTCATTCATGTTTTGTTTCTCTCCTTCAGGTAGCTAATTATGGAGTTGGAGGACAGTATGAACCCCATTTTGATTTTGCACGGGTAAGTTAAAAAAAATGGCAAATGAAGGAGTTCCACTGAAGCTTAGGCATGACATGTTAATTCTGTTCTTTTGGTATTAAAAATTCATAGCTTATTTGGAATTTGTGAAAGCATGGTGGAATAGATACTCTGTAAAGCCTTTTAAAGCAGTAAAAAATACCTAGAGACACGGTAAAAGAACTTAGGATACTTTTAAATGCATTGCTGAGCTTTGAAGAAAGTAAAGGAAAATTCTCAAAGGCAAACTGAACAGAGAAAACCTAGAGACTAAAATTAGAGTGTTTAAAGGGAGCAAAAAGCTGAGGCTGGAGGCATGTACCTCCAGGAATCTAGAGCTTTGGGGATTAACAGCTCTGTGAGAGGACCTGCTATAGTGTAGGCTACTGAACTGAGATCCCTGCATAAAACCTAAATCTCCAAAAGGATTACACCTTCAGAGAAAGAAAGAATGGCCTAGAAAATCATCTGCTTTGAGTTAAGACCCTTCAAAAGAGTTTCCTCTCGAATCCTAGCTGGAGTATGATGTGTTATGGGGAGCTTTTTCTGGCAGTTTGAAAGCAGAGGCCTGCCAACAGATACAGATGCCCCCAGGATGTTAAATACTTCAGTTATCAGATACAGAATATAAAATAACTATATAGGTCCAGTCTAGCCTCCTCTGGGAGCGGGCAGTTGGCGAGCCCACGCTAACCTGTGCAACTCTGTCCCGATCCCCGAGTTCTCACATGCTGCCCAGACAGATCGGATCGAAGCCATGGCCATTCTTTTTGCTGTTGTTGCCAGGGGAACCACTATCCTTGCCAAACATGCTTGGTATGGAGGCAGCTTCCTGGAGGTGACACAGCAGATTCTGGCTAAGATACCTTCTGAAAATAACAAGCTAATGTACTCACATGGCAATTCTTTGTTTCATTACATCTGCCAAGACAGGATTGTCTATCTCTTTATCACTGATGATGATTTTGAGTGTTCCCGAGCCTTTAATTTTCTGAATGAGATAAAAAAGAGTTTCCAGACTACGTACAGTTCAAGAGCACAAACAGTGCTCCCATATGCCATGAATAGTGAGTTCTCAAGTGTTCTGGCTGCACAGCTGAAGCATCACTCTGAGAATAAGGGCCTAGAAAAAGTGATGGAGACTCAAGCCCAAGTGGATGAACTTAAAGGAATCATGGTCAGAAACATAGACTTGGTGGCTCAGCAAGGCGAAAGATTGGAATTATTGATAGATAAAACAGAAAAACTCGTGGATTCGTCTGTCACCTTCGAAACAACCAACAGAAATCTTGCCCGAGCCATGTGTATGAAGAATCTCAACTCACCATCATCATCATCATCATCATATCAGTCATATTCATCTATATTATTGTGTCACCTCTCTGTGGTGGATTTACACGGCCAAGCTGTGTGAAGAAATAAAAAAGTTATCATTAACCAAGGATACAAGAGAACAGGGAGTTAAAAGCAATCCGTTTGATTCAAGCCTTTTAATACTGACCGATGGTGTCTGCCAGTCTCTTCAACCCTCTTCTTTCTCTCTTTTGTTTTAATATTGTTCTATGCCTCCAGATTTATCTTTGTCCTATCAACCAGTTTATTCCAGTGCACTTCAGACCGAACCATTTATTGCAGCAGTAGCCTTAAAAAGGCATTTTGTTTCTTTGGTTTGTTAACTAGTGTTATCTACTTATAGATACATTTTTGTTTATAATTGCACAAAGCTATCACCAAGGTAGAAACCACCTGTCTTATGAGCTGTCTACTGAAATTATGGATGACCATTGTGCACACAAAAGTTCAAGAGACAGATAGTATTGCTAACATCTCATCTTAATATCCTTTGATTTTGAAGGGTTTTAAGTGCTTGGAAACAATATACAGGGAGAATTGTTGTTATTTTGGGAATTGTAGTTAATTGTTGGTGTTTCGAGGAGCCCACGCAGGTAAAGTATTAAACATTTTATCTCAGTGAGATGGGGAACGTTTTGCTAGCCTCTTAGAAGCAAACAGAATTATCCTTGTCTGCTTATTATTAACTTTAGGCAGAAAGTTTTGATCATTCACAAACCTCGCCGAGCTTGATATCCTCTGTTTCCCCATTGCAGTTGATTTGAGAAGACAGTGGTTTAAATATTGTTGAAGGTTGTGGTTTTTTACATACTCCTTTTTCTTTGGTGGATATTTAGGGCAATTGTATAGATAATAGAATGGGTAGTGGATGGAGTGGGGAGGCACATTCCTCTGGCTCACCAAAGAAAAAGAAGAGAACCACAGTGGAAAAGCCCAAACTGAATATAGTCAGCAATCAACTCCAGGATTTGGGTTTGACTGGTGTTGAATAATAGTTTGAGCATCCTTTGCGGTTTAGTAAGTTCTTTAATCTGCCTAGTTTTGAAGAATTCTTTTGTGAAACTTGAGAGTAGACAGTATGATACATGAAAGAATACAAGACATTTTAGCTAACATCCATGTAACTGCAGCATGAAAAAACTGGAGTGTAATCATACTGCTTTGGCTACTCTGGCATCTGTTAGCTAGTGTGTACTTTTAGTGTGTATCTGAAAGGACAACATTTGGTGCCCTAGATCTAACTGCACTTATTTATCAATAAATGCCAGTAAAACGACATTATATTACATTTGACTATTTTCCCAATGAAAGAACAAATTGGTCTGTAAAACCTAGTCACCTGTTTAGCCTAGTCATGTGCCTTGAATATTTATGTGTCACGTAATCTGGCACCTGCAACCTGCTCTTCCATCTGTACCATTCAATTCATGCTGATTCATTTATTTGACATATATTTTCAACCCCCTGGAACTCTTTTCCTGGTGATCATGTATAGTGCAAATGTTTTTTCAGTCCTCTTTATCAACACTAATGCCTTTTAATTACATCAGCATTTCCTGTTGGAAAACACATTTGTTCCATGAAAACATTTGGCATTCCTTAATAATAATTTCCAAATGTCTTTAATCCCAAGAAAAAGACTTAAAGCTTATTTCCCTTTCTTACACACATGTGAATAAAAATGATATGCATGTTTTAGGGATAAATTACTTAACCATATCTTGATCTGTTTATGTATAAGAATGCTTTTTAAAGCACATACCTTGTTTTAAATGATGCACAAACTGAAGGCATTAATAAAATTTAAGAGTAATAGAAAAAAATAATACTTTAAAAATAAAAGAGGATAAAAATTAATGAATTCTCAAAATGATTTAACATATTTGAAAAATAGAAGCTTTAGGTCAAAAAAATTGTTGAAGTTTAAAATTTAGTGTATAAGTTAAACAGAGACAGCTGCAGTGAATTAGTGAATTGGGCAATAAATCTGAAGAAATTACAGGATTACATTTTGAAAGACAGGAAGATAAAAAACATAAAATAGATGCAGAGGCTGGAGAATAAATAATATTAAAGCAGTTTGTTAAAAAGTTGTTCTTGCCCAAGTACTCTTGCTTAAGATCAATAAATATTTAACCTTTTAAATAAAAAAGTAATTTTAACATATCAAGCTATAAATTGTCATCACCAAATCTTAATTTAAGCTTTATCATAATTACATGAATTCTAAGGAATGTGCCAAGTATTCTAATAAACGTCTTGATCTATTACCATTTTTTAATGAGAGTATATTCTTTGGAAAGAAAACAGTCTGTATTGTATTAAATTCCTTGACTGGTTTAATCCCAGAATCCTAGACTCTTTTTCTGGGCAGGCTAGCAAAGGATATATTTTTAGTCTCTTTTCCATCTGTTTTCAGTTATTGAAAAATGTCTGAGGATCTTGGATGATGTGAAAGACTACAGTTTAAGTCCTCACATTAATGTAACTAAATTTTTTTTCTTAGCTTTTTATTTTGAAATAATTATAGATTCCTAGGAAGTTTCCCCCAAAATACAGGGAGATCCCATGCACCCTTCACTCAGCCACCTTCAGTGTTAACATCTTGCATAACTGTAGTACACTATCAAAACCAGGAAATTGGTGTTGGCACAAGCAACAGAGCTTATTCATATTTCACCAGTTATGCTCGCATTCATGTCTGTCTGTCTGTCTGTCTATACAGTTTTATTACATGTGTAGCTTTATGTAACTACCACCACAATGAAGATACATAACTGCACCATCACTGTAAGACTCCCTTGCGGTACTGGTCTGTAGCTACATATACCCTTCTGCCTCCCGCTGGTAACCGCTAATCTGTTCTTCACTAAAATTATTTCGCAAATGTTATGTAAATGTTACATACGGCATGTATCCTTTTAAGATTGTCTCTTTTCACTCAGCATAATTCCCTTGAGGTTCATCCATGTTTTTGCAGAACATATCAACAGGGTGTTCCTTTTTGTTTGCTGCATAGTATTCTGTGGTATAGGTATACGACAGTTTTAGTCATTCATCCTTTGAAGGACATTAATGGACAATTTGAGGATATGACAAATCGATGTGTATAAATTTCTGTGTGAAAAATACATGATTTTCATTTTTCTGGGAAAATGCCAAGAGACTATACTGTATTTTAATTTAGCTTTAAATAGCCAGACGTGAATTCTTCAGCCAGATTAAAGTGCTGACAGCCCAAAAGACAGTCAAGAATAGTAGCAGTGACATTTGAATGGATCATGAGTTCAAAGTAAATCTCAAGGTAAATTTTTTTTTACCCACAGAGAATTGACTTAATGAATGTAGCTGAGAGACTCTCATGTCTTGCTTTTTTGGAAGCTAAAACTATAGGTGTCAATTTTTAAAATAATCTGTGGGTAGTAGATATTGGTTCTCACTATATAGGCTAACAAATCTGTATTTTCCCCCTGAATGGTCTTATCAAAAGTATTCAGTGTACTAGTTGAATCAACAACCAACAAATATCTGAGTGCCTGTTGTATATAGTGCACTGGACATTATAAAGGAACCTTTTGGGGCTGTTTTTAGCATACTGTTCAGCATATTAATGATGTTAGTTGCCATTGGAGAATTTGCATTACTGAATTTTATACCACTGAGTTGTGTTTTATTCACAGAAAGATGAGCCAGATGCTTTCAAAGAGCTGGGGACAGGAAATAGAATTGCTACATGGCTGTTTTATGTAAGTTATAGCTAAAATTTTTAAGTTGGGATTTGATCACATGACTCATTTATTTTGATGTGTTCAGATGTTTGTTCTGTTTAGCTCTTGATTAACATCCTAGTTTAACATTTTTTTACAACTGAGTAAAGGGAGTTAAGAATTTTTTCTTTGCATTTATAACTTTTTCAGATTGTACTTATTACAACCTGAAGAAGAAAGTTAAAATTACACCTAGTCCCAGTATTTGAAGGCAATGTGATATTTTGGAGTATGGACTATCATCTATAGTCATCTATAATGTGTATATAAGCAACTCTGTGTATTTGTAGGAATTTATGTGTATATAATCACATTATCTTAATAAACTTTTATTTTGAATTTATTGATAAATATCATATCAGAAAAGTGTAAGTACATAAGTATATAACGATAAATTTTCACAGAGTGAACACTAGCATAGTCAGCACCCAGATCAAGAAATAGTACATTAGAGCACGCTAGAAGCCCTTTCCTCAAGGGTAACAATTCTCCCATTGTTCATTAGTTTCAAAACAGTATGATCTTCATTTTTTTTTGTTGTTGTTGTTGTTGTTGTTGTTGTTTTGCGGTATGTGGGCCTCTCACTGTTGTGGCCTCTCCCGTTGCGGAGCACAGGCTCCGGACGCGCAGGCTCAACAGCCATGGCTCACGGACGGGCCCAGCCGCTCCGCGGCATGTGGGATCCTCCCAGACCGGGGCACGAACCCGTGTCCCCTGCATCGGCAGGCGGACTCTCAACCACTGCGCCACCAGGGAAGCCCGATCTTCATTTTTTAAATTGTTTATATATTCATACATGTAGAAAAAATTAAGCTTTGATCATAATATTTGCCCCAGTTATCTATTGCTGCATAACAAATCACCCCAAAACTGAATGGTTTAAAGTAACAGTTTGATTCTTATCTTTCATGGTTGTGAGGTTGATTGGGCTTCATTTATGGTTCTTGCTCTGGATCTCTCGTGCATTTGCAATCAGATGATGGCTGGCACTGGGGTCACCTTAAAGGCTGAAGTTGAGGCTGGTTGTTGGCCAGAATACCAGCATGTGGACTGGGCTTCCTCATAGCATGAGGCTGGATTCTAAGAGCAAGTATCCCCCAAAAGGCAGTACATAGCTTTTTTTTTCTTTTGGCTGCGTTGGGTCTTCGTTGCTGCACGCGGGCTTTCTCTAGTTGCAGCGAGCGGGGGCTACTCTTCATTGCAGTGTGCAGGCTTCTCATTGCGGTGGCTTCTCTTGTTGTGGAGCACGGGCTCTAGAGCTCAGGCTCAGTAGTTGTGGCACACAGGTCGCTGCAACTAGGGAAGGCCCACACGCAGCAACGAAGACCGATTGCAGCCAAAAATAAATACATAAAGTAAATAAATTTTTTTTAAAAAAGCAAAGAAATACAAGAAAATTGATGCTATATTATTTGGTCCAATATCCATAAATGTTAGATTGTTTGTGACTATCAGACTATATATTAGATAATTATATCCCCTTTTAGTTATATATAGCATTTTTATTAGATTTGTATTCATTTTTTTCATTATTTGAATGCTTTTCTCAGATGGGCCACATAGCACAACTTTTAAATTCCTCTGAAGTTAGTTTTTTCATTGCTTAAGAGCTATTAGCTCTTTGATATCGATTATATATTTATCATGGTAAAATACACTTCTTTATATCACTGAATGCCTTTAGCATTAAACTGTGCTTGATACTAAAATCAAACTCTTCTTTGGTACAGCATTTGCCTGTAAATCACTTGTTTTAGATGTGACTCTTGAATATAGCATATAGTTGGATTTTGCTTTGTGATACATTAGTCTGACTCTACATTCTACTTACGTTGTTTTTGAAAAAAATCTTCACTATATGATCTGTGTTTCCTTTGCCTCATTTTATGCATGTGCTTCTTCAGTTAATTTGGAAGGTTTGTGTTTTTATTCTAATTCACCATTAAGAATATAACTTTATAAATCTTTTAATCTTCTAATTTTTAGTTAATATGTGTTGATACCCTACCATAAGAAATGACAAAACTGGTTTTAGTTTATTACTTTTCTCTTGGTGTTCAGTCCTATTTTGTTTGAATTCACTTATTTAAATATTTATTGAATACCTACTGTTTTGAGGCTATTCTCAGCAATAAACAAAACAGATGAAAATTACTGCCCCCATGGAGATGATATTCTAGTGCTATAGAATACATATTTATACCCCATGTTACTTGATTTGTCAGTTTTAAATCATCTCTTTTTACCTCTGGCTATAAAAGAAATAGCTATCCCAAATTATATCCCAATCTCCCTTGCTGACTTCATCTTTCCTCTGCATTTATATATCTATGTAAACCTAAATAGCATCGTGTCTTTTAAAAACTGACTAGCATGCACAAACCCAGTTATGTAAGTAGAAGTCCAGATATTCTCATTCTAGTATTTAGTATCAAATCTACCTCACAGTGGCATGTTTAACTTTATTCTACCAGCACTTTTGATAATACTCTCATCTCTTATTAGATGAGTGATGTGTCAGCAGGAGGAGCCACTGTTTTTCCTGAAGTAGGAGCTAGTGTTTGGCCCAAAAAGGTAAGCTTAGCTTGGTATTTTAATTTGGGGGCGGCGGGTCCTCTGTATTTTTTCCCTGAGGAATATATGCACCTATATTTCATAGTCTAAGTAGTAAATAACATTTTTAAAGGTAGTACACTTAAGGACTACATTATATCTAGGGAAAATTTTAGATATTGTACAATTTACCGTGAGTACCTAGAGGTATGAACAACCAGGGATTAGTGTTTAGAAGTTTTCATTTCTAAAATGGGTTCCATATGATACTTGCTATTGTAAGATGTGTTAGCTTTGGCAAATACACTTTTTTGTTAAGTAACGCAGATATTAATGCTTTCATGTGATCACCAAAATTTTGTACATTATATGATACTTTCAGAACTATATTAGAGGAAGATATAATGCTGCCATAGAGAATTATTTCCATAGAACAGAGGAAAATTTAGTTACTATAAAAAGCAATAACCTGATACTTTATTTGGGGATAATTTTGTATTGTTTTCCACAGGGAACTGCTGTTTTCTGGTATAATCTGTTTGCCAGTGGAGAAGGAGATTATAGTACACGGCATGCAGCCTGTCCAGTGCTGGTTGGAAACAAATGGGGTAAATATTTCCTATATTCTCTGAACAGAATTTGTGATTTTTGTCTCTTATTTAAAAATTATTATAATTTACATCTTAAAAGAAAGTGAAAAAAAACTCCTGACAGATTTGCCTAACATGACTTTAACACTGAAAGGGATTCAACCAAGCAAGTTTCTTAATATAAATTTGCTTTTAACAGATCAGATTTTTTGACATTTTTAACACCATTTCCACTTATTATTTAAGAAACGTTAATTGATTCAAACTTGAATCTTCCTCTCATGGGGTTCACAGTTGTCTCTTATAGTAGATACTAATACAAAGATATAAACAGAAGACAGTAACTACTTACATTTAGGGAGGCTTCTTTGAAGTTTAATTTTTATATTTAGTCTTGAAGATAGAGCAGTAGTTTTCCAGGCATGTTAGGGACCAGGGCCAGGAATCATATGAGGCTAGAGAGGTACTATCAGGTTCATGCAAGTATAGGACTGGCCACATTTAAAAAAAAAAAAAGAAAAAGAAATAGAAATGGGTGAACTTATTTTTATCTAGATTTATTTAACCCCATATATCTATTTCCATATGTGTCACTTGGCCACATTCCACACTTGAAGTGCTTAGTAGCTACATGTGTCTAAAGGCTACCGTATTGGACATAGCAAGATTAAGGAGTGATACCTGATCATCAGGATTTAAAAGAACTCCCCTGATGATTACTAATGTTTGAGAACCACTGGACTAGAATGAAGAGAGGCTAGTGGAGGAGAGATGAGTTTAGAAGGCTGTTTTCTGTTGTCTAAATGGGTGATGATAAAAGCCTGGACTAAGGCAGCAACAAAAGGTTTGGAGAGCAAAGAATAGATTGAAGAGATCATAGAAGTAAAATCAACAGGGTTTGATGAATAAAAGATTGGATACACGGGTTAAGACAGGTAACAAGGTAGTTAAGAATTAATGAGTGCTACTTTAAATATCTTATACATGTTGATGCCATTGATTGGGTTCTATGATATAGGAGAAGGAGACAGAAATTAATTCCTTTGGGGGTATATTAAAAAACAGTATCTTGGAACAAAGGAATCTTGAGTACATAATACGAGAGATTAATCATAGAGTTGTGTTCATTTTTAAAATGTCTTTGTGTTAGAAGTGGTATTTTGCAAACAGGTAAAACAGTGTTTTGTTCTGTCTGTACCTACATCTCAAGTCTTACATTGAACATTAGAAACTTTAGGAAATACACATGCACAGATTCTCAAATGTACATACATATATATAAAATCTTTTTTATTTCCAGCATTTACTGAAGTTCTTAAAAAAACAGCCTAAGTAGCATCTGTCTTTGTCTGGTTTTGGTCTTGAACTTTTTTAGCCTATGTAGAAACTTCATTATAGTCCTGGCTCCTAGGAGTTAATAATTAAATACTAGTTAGATAGTGGGGGACATTAATATATTATTTTCTTTCACAGTATCCAATAAATGGCTCCATGAACGTGGACAGGAATTTCGAAGACCGTGCACCTTGTCGGAATTGGAATGACAAACAGACTTCCCTTTCTCTCCTGTTGTACTCTAATGTGTCTGATACACACATTTCCCAGTCTTAACTTTGAAGAGTTTACAATTGACTAACACTCCATGATTGATTCAGTCATGAACCTCATCCTATGTTTCATCTGTGGACAATCGCTAACTTTGTGGGGGGTTTTTTTCTTTTAAAAGTAACACTTAAAACACCACATTTTACATATGAAACCTTAAAGTTCAGTTGGTATCACAGAGGACAAAGCAAGGCAGGGTAAAAAATGAGAAATTTTTACATTTATGGTATATTTTAAAGAACTTTTTTTGGTTGGATAAAAAATACAATTTAGGCATCTGATTATAGTATTTCAGTACATCTCAGTTGGTGGGTGGTAGGCTAGAATGGTCCCTGTGATTAAGGAACAGATGCCGTATAGTATGGACCTAGGTATTATGTTTACCTAGTCTCAACAACTCCCTTCTGGATCTGCCTGAAGACTAGGAATAAATTAGCCCTGTAAAGTGGGTTCCATACAATGTTTGCCCCTCCATATGCTATTCTAATTTGATTTTTTTTCTCCCAAGTCATTTTTAAAGTATGCTTTATTTTACCAATCCCCTTCTTTCATAGCTCCTCTGTGGTGAATTAAATTTGAGTTACAATACTTTGATTAAAAAAAATTTTTTAACAGAAGGTCCTACATTAAAGACTGGGCCTTCTTAACTAAAATGATCATGACTTAGTCTGTTTCTTGTTTTTCTTAAATGACTGATGATTTTGTCCAAAAAATTTTGCTGTTTTTCTTAGTGCTAATTCCTTGCCTCTTATTTCAGCTACAGCAGGGGATGATGATGTTGGCATTCGGATTAAAAAAATATCGTGCCTTAGGAGACTGGAAATTTAAAAATGTACAAGTCCTTTCAATGATGAGGGAATTGATAAAAAAGGAGTTTTTCCTAAAAAGCCAAAATGTTTGTTTTTTCAATTCTGAAATGTGTTGTGACAACAGTGACCTATTTATGATCTTAAATCTTTTTTTTTTAAATGTTTCTGTTTTCTGTGTGGTATTTTTCATATTTAAATGTGAATGTGTGCTATAGCAATAACAGGTTATTTCTTTAGAATTAGGACTTAGGTTTATCCTCCTGATTTTCATTCACTCTAAAGTCACATTGTTATGGTAGAAAATTAAGCCTCTTTGAACTTTCAGATATTTAATCAATCAAAATATGTTACCTTCAAAGGGAGCTTTACAACTTTATTACTATGGTTATGGAGTTTTTACAGTAATGCTACTTAAGATTTTCTGTTGTTCAAATACATGGTATGGTAGTAGAAAGCTCTGAACCTAATGAAGTATGTTAATTGACCCGTTAACCTTTATATTTCTTATGGTGAATCATAGTTCACATAAGGGCTCTTTATCCTTTATGCAGTATTTAAATAAGGAAGAATTTGGTTAATTCTCTGGGAAAGAGGGTATTACTTTACCATTTTTTAAAAAAAGTGAACTGTGAACTTTATTTCTCCGAACTATCCTTTGTTCCACTACAAGTATTTTAGTAAGAAATATTGAGAATTAAGTTCATTAATCTAATCAGATTTTGTGACCACAGATTTTTAAAAAATATTTTTTAGATGGAAGCAATGTAAATTCAAAATTGAAGAAATAAAATGGGTGTTCAAAGAAAGGATACTAATCCTTAATTGCCACGTGTTTTAGAAAGTAGAATAAAAAATATCTATTTCACAAGGAAACAACATATTCCATAATTTTACAAATTTCATTATATTCAACCCCAAACCCCACACAGGGATTGGTAAACTCTTGTCAGTGTTAGGTCTTACAGAACCCTCCCAAGTTTCATAATTACCAACTATTTTTCTTTCCAAATGAAAAGGAGAAAAAAATTCCAGTATAAAACTTTGCAATCCTTTTTTTTTATGCTGAACTTTAAAATAAATGAGGGCTAGAGCTATCATGGAAAATGTGGAAACTGTGGTTTCCTCACCAACCCTAAGTGTCCATCCTTTAAGATTGGAAGTTTCATCATTCATTAACTTTAACCATGAGTTATCACCAGTATCACCAAGTTAACTGAAGTATCCACCAGAATACTCAATCAGCAGGGTAAGTAAATGCCATAACTATGTAATAACCTAGTAGGATTATTTAAAAAAATAACGAAGTGACTTTAAGATTCTTCAGAAAGCTAGATGGTAAATGCAGTAATGAAAGACACAACCAACCATGTACTTTGGTGAATTTATAATAAAATGGTTACTACAATATAAAAGGATTGAGAAGAGTTGTTGTAAGCAGTAAACACACACACATATAAAACCTTATATATGTGTGATATAAAAATATAATACCTTATATGTGTGTGTATATAAGATATATATTATTGCTGCTGAGAAGAATCTAAATATCCTTACAGAGTCATGTGTTGCTGGTTATATGTAAATTCCATGCCAGATTTCCACTTAAGTCCATATAGCTGAAAAATGAACAACCCATATGTAGGGCCTAATGAGCTAAACAATTGAATGACTAGATGGCTGCCATTACGAAACTTACAGTGTAATACCAAAGTAACAACAACAGCAAATACCCAATCATGATTAAATAATCACTTGAGAAGGATTAAACAGAATTATGAAATGGAGATTGCTAGGAGAAAGCAGAAAGAAAAATGACATCTTAGTCTGGATGCCCAGCAGCACAAGAACCAATCCCTTCTCTTGGCAGCACTTCACTGGGGTAAAAGTTTGTTATTTAGCAGGAGCAGTATTGGGTAACTTAGAGAAATAAGAATGATTCTCAGCACTAGAGAGTACTGTTTATTAAATTATCAGATTTATCAGAATTAAATAGATTTCATATTCCAATTTCCTAATGTCCTTGGATATTATTCTACCACACTAATGAGTTTTGCAAAAGTAACTGTAGTAGAACAGTAAATTTCTTGGCTGCCTGCTTTATTGACTTTTATTTGAGGACTTTGAAGTTTACTTTTTGTGTGAATGTAGCCTTCAATTAAATATACATTTTGATGCAGGAAGACTAATTTGTAAAAAAAAAAAAAAATAGGCAGTCTTATCAAATATAAAAGTTTAAATAAAAGGAACCACTGAAAAGGAGTGCTAGTCTCTATATCCTGCTTTTTGAGGCCTTGTTGAATTCCCATTGCAGCACTGTTGTATTGAAGTCAGTTGTACAAAACAAGATAATCACAGATAAAATGAGCTCTAACATCTGAAAAAAGAAAATCCTTAAATTTTGTCATTTGGTTGTTCCAATTCCTAACAGGCTTGTTTATAATACAAATCTGTTTTAGGCTAAACACTTTAAAAGATTCAGAATAGAACATTTTAAAGAGAATATGTAGAGTGATGTACACTTTGACGTTTCATGGCTTTTTAGGGAGATGAATTTTATCTTTAGTCAATTTCTTCTAGAAAAGGCATTCACTTATTTAAGTCTACAAAGAGCTAAAATTATTATTTTAATATCTATCTTAAAGTCATAAACGTAATTAAGCTCCATTGCAATGTAGGTTTTACATGGGTTTGGAAATATCATGGGTTAAATCATATTATGTAAATAACCTTACAGTTGTTTACTCTTAGAAGGTGAAATAATTAAATTCACCTATAAAGTAAGTTATGTTCTATTTTTACTTTACGTTTAAAAGGCACAAAAGTTAAGGCTCTGTAACATGAAACACCTTTCAGATTTTTTATCATGAGATGGAAAAAAGTTCTTATTAAAAATAATCAGTGTTGGGCTTCCCTGGTGGCGCAGTGGTTGAGAGTCCACCTGCCGATGCAGGGGACACGGGTTCGTGCCCCAGTCTGGGAAGATCCCACATGCCGCGGAGCGGTTGGGCCCGTGAGCCATGGCCGTTGAGCCTGCGCATCCGGAGCCTGTGCTCCGCAACGGGAGAGGCCACAACAGTGAGAGGCCCACATACCGCAAAAAAAAAAAATAATAATCAGTGTTATCTTTCCCACATTCCCTTTTTACTTCTGCAACTATAGGAAAATAGTCTATGGAAAAGTTGAAGTAAGGCAATAATTAAAAGTGCTCTGAAACAGTCCTACTTAGAGTGTGGCTTGCAAAAGAGTTGCCATGGGGTTTGTTACTGTTCCACAATGAGATAAGGAGATTACATGAAAATGTAAATACAGTACATCAATAACTACATGGTTTTGTTCAGTTGACTTTTTTCATAGCAAGATTTTCAAGATGAAGAAAGCAATGTGTTATTTACATTGTGGTACAAGCTCCTTATATCTCAGTGAGAACCGGCTTTAAATAGCATTGCTCTAGAACAGTACAAATTTTGTTTGATTCTACATTTTTAACAGCACTAAAGAGTTTCATATCTGTGGTTTGGATCTTGGTGGGGTAGTGGGAGCAGACTTTTTATGTCATGGCATAATGGGGAAAACAATTCAGAATAATTAATTAGCTTAGCATATAATGTATCAAGGAATCAACATACTATCCTTACAGTGATAGATTTGGATCAACATTTCCTCTAGTTCTTAAACTTAATGAGACTTATTCTTGTTGGTATAAGACATATTTAAGAATATTGGTTCTAGAGGAAGCTAGTGGACTAGGAAGCTCCAGACCTTTGTTCCCCCATGGAAACGTGAAACCAGCAACTAGAGCCTGGATGAAATAACTTTATAGAGGTCTGGAAAACAGCCAAAGGTTTAAATTAACCAAATGAAAGCCAAGTTAAGAAAAAGCCATGTTCAAAGTGGTAGGACATTTCACAATGTTTTTACTTAAACTTGCCTCACGCCAAACCTGGTACAGCACAGGTGGGAGGAAGTAGCTGCCCCATTCCCAGTTCTTATCTTTAACCAAAAGGAGCAGAGCAGATCTTGTTTGTAACCTTTTAATCTGTTTGGAAGCTGCATGGACTGGTCTTTTTCACTTAATTCAGAGCTCAGAAGGAAAAGGGTATAGCTGGGAAAAGCCCTGGGAAGCATCAGACACTGCTTGTTAAAGCTGCAGAGGAACTACAGACCTGGAGTAGCCTGATGCAAGAGATTACAGGTGGTGGAATACAATAGAAGGCCCTGAAAAGTGGCTGAGATGAGACTTCTAGGGAAAACAAGACTTTAAAAAGCAGGCATTGTATATGGGGAGATGGAGAAAAGCATCAACAAAGGTCCAGGCAAGATGCATGCCAAGGAAAGACCTTGAACCCCATGCTGATCCCAAGGATTAAAATATGCTCTTCTGCAAAGACTGGGAGAGGCTACTCTTTCAAGTACCTAATTTTCAGCACCCCCCCACACATACACAAATCACAAAGCATACATAGAAACAGGAAAACATTTCTCCCATTCAGAAGGAGAAAATTAATTGGAAGAAACCATCCCTGAAGAAACACAGACACTGGATGTACTAAACTAAGAGTTTAAAACACCTGTTTTAAATATGCTCAAAGAGCTGAAGGAGAACATAGACAAAGAGCTAAAAGAAGGCAGAAAATGATATATGAACAAAATAAGAATATCAACAAAAGGATAAAAAATACAAAATTAGTTTAAAAGAACCAACAATAATTCTAGAGCTGAAAAATAAGTGAATGGAAAAATTCACTAGAAGGATTCAACAGCAGGTTCAAATAGGCAGAGGAATAAATCAGCAAACTTGGGGACAGGTCATTTCAAATTATCAAGTCAAGTCCAAGGAGCAGAAAGAATGAAGAAAAGTGAACAGAGCCAAAGGGACTTACATGACACCATCAAACAGCCCAGTATATACATTATGTGAATCCCTGAGGAAGAAAGAAAATTTCTGAGAGATCATTTGAAAAAATAATGGTCAATTATTTCCCATATTTGTAGTCATGGATTGACAAATTCCAGAGGCTTAAAGAATTCCAAGTAGCATAAACTCAGAGAAAACCCTGAGACATATTATAATCATAGTACATAGTAAATCTATTCTACAAAAATGAGAGAGAAATTAAGACATTTCCAGATAAATAAAAGCTGAGGGAGTTCATTACCACTTGACCTGCCCTACAAGAAATGCTTCAAGTTAAAAGGACTCTGGACATTGACTGGAAATCATATGAAAATATAAATATCTATAATAAAGGTAAATATATGGAACAACAGAAAAATCAACATTGTGATTTTTGGTTACAACTCCACTCTTTTTTCCTAGAGGATTTAGAAGACAAATGCATAAAAAATTATAAATATGTTAATGAGTACAATATATAAAGCTGAATTTGTGACTTCATTAACATAAAGGGGAGTGGATCTGTAAAGGGGTAGAGTTTTTGCGTGGGGTTGCAGAAACGTATTAATTCAGATTAGATTGTTATAACTTTAGGGTGTTATATGTAGTCCATGTGCTAACCACAAAGAAAGTATCTATAGAATATACACAAAAGGAAATGACAAATAATCAAAACGTGTCATTACAAAGAAAGTGAACAGAAAAGAAGGCAGTAATAGAGGAAATGAGGGACCAAAAAAAAAAGCTGTAAGATATAAAGAAAAAATGGCAAAAATAATTTTGCCATCCCTAGCAGTAATTACTTTAAATGTAAATGGATTAAACTCCCTGATCAAAAGATGTAAATTGGGCCTCCCTGGTGGCGCAGTGGTTGAGAGTCCGCCTGCCGATGCAGGGGACACGGGTTCGTGCCCCGATCCCGGAGGATCCCACATGCCGCGGAGCGGCTGGGCCCGCGAGCCATGGCCGCGGGGCCTGTGTGTCCGGAGCCTGTGCTCCGCAACGGGAGAGGCCATAGCAGTGAGAGGCCCGCGTACAGCAAAAAAAAAAAAAAAAAAAAGATGTAAATTGACATAATGGATAAAAAACATGACCCAAGTATATGCTGTCTTAAAGAGACTCACTATATCTAAAGACATGCATAAGTTGGAAGCAAAAGGATGGGAAAATATATTCCCTATCAAAATCCCAATGATTTTTTTTACCCATCATAAAATTAATATGTGGGTATAGAGGGGACAGATCTCAAGACAATAAAAGCTATTTATGACAAATCCACATCCAATATAATACTGGTGAAAAGCTGAAATCCTTCCTGATAAAACCTGGAACAAGACAAGGATCCCCACTCTCACCTCTTCTATTCAACATAGTATTGGAAGTCCTAGCCACAGCAGTCAGACAAGAAAAAGAAATAAAAGATATCCAAATTGGAAGGGAAGAGGTAAAATTATCATTATATACAGCTGGTATGATATTGTATGTAGAAAACCCTAAAGACTCCACACAAAAACTATTAGAACTGATAAACGAATTCAGCAAGGTAACAGGATACAAGATTAACATACAGAAATTGGCTGCATTTCTTTATGCCAACAATGAAATATCAGAAAGGGAATGTAAAAAAACAATACCTTTTAAAATCACACCCCCCAAAATAAAATACTTAGGAATAAAGCTGACCAAGGAGGTGAAAGACTTATATGCTAAGAACTATAAAACATTAATAGAAGAATTTGAAGATGATTCAAGGAAATGGAAAGATATCTCATGCTTTTGGATTGGAAGAATATTGTTAAAATGGCCATACTACCCAAAGCAATCTACAGATTTAATGCAATCCCTATCAAATTACTCATGACCTTTTTCATGCAACTAGAAAAAATAATCCTAAAATTCATATAAACCAAAAAAGACACAGAATCGCCAAAGCAATCCTGAAGAAAAAGAACAAAGCCAGAAGCATAACCCTCCCAGACTTCAGAAGATACTACAAATCTACAGTAATCCAAACAGCGTGGTACTGGCACAAAAACAGACATACAGATCAATGGAACAGAATAGAGAGAGAGCCCTGAAATAAACCCCCCACACCTACAGTCAATTAATCTTTGACAAAGGAGGCAAGAATATACAATGGGGAAAAGACAGTCTCTTCAGCAAGTGGTGCTGGGAAAGTTGGACAGCCACATGTAAATCAATGAAGTTAGAATACACCCTCTCACCATGCACAAAAATAAACTCAAAATGGCTTAAAGACTTAAACATAAGGCACAACACCATAAAACGCCTAGAAGAGAACACAGGCAAAACATTCTCTGACGTAAATCATACCAATGTTTTCTTAGGTCAGTCTCCCAAGGCAATAGAAATAAAAATGAAAATAAACAAATGGGACTTAAACTTACAAGCTTTTGCACAGCAAAGGAAACCATAAGCAAAATGAAAAGACAACTCACAGAATGGGAGAAAATAATTCGCAGATGATGCAATCGACAAGGGCTTAATTTCCAAAATACACAAACAGCTCATACAACTCAATAACAAAAAAAAAAACAAATAACCCTATCCAAAAATGGGCAGAAGATTTAAATAGACATTTCTCCAAAGAAAACATAAAGATGCCAATAGGCACATGAAAAGATGCTCAACATTGCTAATTATTAGACAAATGCAAGTCAAAACTACAATGAACAGAAAGGCCCCCCTTGTGCACACCACCTCCACAGACAACTGTTGCCACATGGTGGCCCAATTACAGCAGCACCGGCCACTGCTCTCTACCCCATTCTACCTCTCCTTGACCCAACCCAGAGGGGTCAGAAACTGCTGCTAGTTTTCCAGCCTGAAGTAGGCTCAAGCTCAGAAAGGGGGGAAATTTAGAATTTAAATTAATTTGGAGTTTCAAAAAAAAAAAACTACAATGAGGTACCACCTCACACCAGTCAGAATGGCCATCATTAAAGAGTCTACAAATAACAAATACTGAAGAGGGTGAGGAAAAAAGGGAACCCTCCTACACTGTTGGTGGGAATGTAAGCTGGTGCAGCCACTGTGGAAAACAGTATGGAGGTTCCTCAGAAAACTAAAAATAGAATTACCATATGATCCAGCAATCCCACTCCTGGGCATATATCCAGACAAAACTATAATTCAAAAAGATACATGCACCCCTATGTTCATAGCAGCACTATTCACAATAACCAAGACATGGAAACAAGCCAAATGTCCACCAACAGATGAATGGATCAAGAAGATGTGGTACATATATACAGTGGAATACTACTCAGCCATAAAAAAAGAACAAAGTAATACCATTTGCAGCAACATGGATACAACTAGAGATTATCACACTAAGTGAAGTCAGACAGAGAAAGGTAAATACCATATATCACTTATATGTAGAATCTAAAATAGGCACAAATGAACCTATCTATGAAACAGAATCACGGACATTGAGAACAGACTGGTGGTTGTTAAGGGGGAGAGGGTTGTGGGAGGGATGGATTGGAACATTGGGGTTGGCACATGTAGGCTTTTATATATGGAAGAGATAAGCAGCAAGGTCCTACTACTGTATGGCACAGAGAACTATGTACAAAATCCTATGATAAACCATAATGGAAAATATGAAAAAAAGAATGTATATATTGTATAACTGAATCACTTTGCTGTACAGCAGTAATCAACACAACATTGTAAATCAACTATACTTCAAATAAATAAATAAATAAAATTAATATGGAATCAAAAGGGACCTTAAATAGCCAAAATAATCTTGAAAAAGAGTAACAATAGAAGTCTCACACTTCCTGATTTCAAAACTTACTACAAAGCTACAGTAATCAAAATAGTGTGATACTGGCATAAAGACATAGACAATTAGTATAGAATAGAGAGCCTAAAAATAAATCCACATAACTCAACAAAATATAACCCAATTAAAAAAAAAAGATCAAGGACTTGAATAGACATTTCTCCAAAGAAGAAATACAAATGTCTAATCAACACATGAAAAGATGCTCAACATCACTAATGACTAGGGAAATGCAACTCAAAACCACAATGAGATAAACTCTCACACTCTTTAAGATGACTATTATCGCAAAAAATAAAAAATAACAAGTGTTGGTGAGGCTGTGGAGAAATTGGAATCTTCACACATCGCTGGTGGGAATGTAAAATAGTTTAGCCACTATATATTCCTCTTCTGGGTATATATCCTAAAGTAATGAAAGCAGGGACTCAGAGAGATATTTATTTGTACACTCACTTTAATACCAACAGTATTGAGAAGAGCCAAAAGGTGGAAGCAGCCCAAGTGTCCATCAGCAGATAAATGGATAAATAAAAGATAAAAAGGATGACAGTTTTTAAAATAAAGAAATTAATAAAACAATCCAAAAGAAAATGAAACTGAAAATAAGCAAAGAAGATCTAACAGAGATAATGGGAATCCCTAAATAAACAACAAAACCAAGTAAAAAGAATCATGCTTAAAAGTTATATTTCAAGAAAACTGTCTGTAGTATGCCTGACATTAAGCTTTTGAGTGCTGAGACATCCTTTTCAAAGGCATCCATCTTGAATAACCATATTGCCAGCTATATGACACAGCTACAAGCAAAACAACTAGATAAGGAGTCAGGCTGCCCCACACATGAAGTTTCCCTTTTAGAAAGCCCTGTGTCCTAGATAAATGACCACCTGAGCATACCTGCTTTTCACTTCCCATGCCCTATTCCCACTCTTATACTTGAAGCTTGCCAATAAAGAGTGAACCCACAAAATCTCAGGCACCCCACCCTCAGAACTTAATAAAGACAGACCACCAAGTCTGTGATCCCTCCCTCCTACTCTACCCGTGACCTACTGTGTGGCCCTTGGTAGTGCTGTGCACCCTCTAGGATATTTGAGTAATCTTGTTCTTCAAAGTTCCCTGATGGTTTTTTGCTGAGGTGCTCAATGCAATCATAGTAAGAACCACAAGGGCTGGTCCAGCCACAACATTGGCTCCAGTCCAGAAAACGTCTGCGGGGGCTCCCACAAGTAATAGGGACCCAGGCAAGTGTCTCAGGCATTCCTACCCAATAGCATCACTATCAGTAGGCTGGGACAGACACAATACTTTCTTAAAATAAAAACATTTAAAACTATATATTGAAAGAGCACATTGTGTACCAGAGAATAACAACTCAGAATGACCAACATCATTACATACTCGTAAAATGACCAGATTTTAAAGAGCAAAAAAATTTCCTTTGAGCATTTTGGCAAAAAGACCACATTACTTATAAGGGAGAGAGAATTAGATCATTAGTAGATGTCGACAGCAACACTTTATCCCAGAAGAAAATGGATATAAAATATATTTAAGGTAGTCAAGGAAAGAAAATGTGAATGAAAGGTTTTATATACAGCATAACTACCCTTTAAGTACAAAGGGCACAGACAAATCTATCAATATGCAAGAACTCAGAAAATATTGTTCCTGTGACACTTTCCCAAGAAATCTAGAGAATGAACATCTGACACCAGAATGGAAATTAGTTAGATATGAAAGATGATGAAAATACTAATGATCAAACCCATAGGATATAGCAGCAACTACAGAAAAATATTTAACTTTTAATTTACAGTATAAAACCAAAAAAATTTTTTTAATTAGTGTATTTATGGTGCAGCTACTATGGAAAACAGTATGGAGGTTCTTCAAAATATTAAAAATAGAACTACCATATGATCCAGCAATTCCACTTCTGGCTATTTATCTGCAGGAAATGAAAGCACTAACTCGAAAAGATATAGGCACCCTCATGTGCCTCATATAGGCACCTTTCATTCACATTCTTTGCAGCACTGAACATGAAAACAACCTAAGTGTCCATCAGTGGATGAATGGAGAAAGAAAATGTGATATATACACACAATAGAATATTAATCATCCATAAAAAGGTAAATTTTGCCATTTGTGACACCAGAGATGGATTTCAGGATGTTATGTCAAGTGAAATAAGTCAGAGAAAGATAACTACTATATGATCTTACTTATATGTGGAATCTAGAAAGATAAAACAAGAAAATACCTACATAGATACAGAGGACAGAGTTAGTGGTTTCCAAAGGTGAGGGATGGGGGTGGGGGTCAAAATAGGTGAAGGAGGTCAGGAAGTACAAACTTCTAGTTATAAGATAAAGAAGTCACATGGAAAAAGTGTAACTCTGTGTGGTGATGGATGTTAATGATTTACTGTGGTAATCATTTTGCAATATATATAAGTATTGAATGATTACATTATACACCTGAAACTAATATAATGTTATGTGAGTTACATCTCAAAAAAAAAATTATTAGTCCCGAGTGTCAGTAGTGCCAAGGTTGAGAAACCCTGATCTAAGTCACTTGATCAAGAACAGCTGAAAGAAATGTACTCATTTTGATGAAGTGCTGGTTTGAAGAGCTTGTCTTTAAAATCTTCAGGTTGTATAACAGTTGAGCCTGCTAGATGTATTCATCAGATATCATGTTCTTCATCCTATTCCTTTTTTTCTTGGAACATTAAAGGCATTATAAAAACCAAAAAAATGTAATAATAAAATAAATGTATTCAATTAGAAAAATAGAGAAAACATTTAGTAAGTATGATGGAAATAATTCGTGCTTAGATGCAAGTTTACAGCACCAAATGTCTACATTAGAAAGAAGAAAGGTCCAAAAATTAATAACCTGGTTTCCACTTTAAGAAGCTGGAAAAGCTATACAATGGGGAATATTACTCAGCAATAAAAAAATGAAGTAGTTTCTCTGGTGGTGCAGTGGTTAAGAATACGCCTGCCAATGCAGGGGACACAGGTTTGATCCCTGGTCCGGGAAGATCCCACACGTCATGGAGCAACTAAGCCCGTGCGCCTGTGCTTTTGAGCCTGCGAGCCACAACTACTGAGCTCGGGTGCTGTGACTACGGAAGCTTGCATGCCTAGAGCCTGTGCTCTGCAACAAGAGAAACCATTGCAGTGAGAAGCCCACGCATCACAATGAAGAGTAGTCCCTGCTCGATGCAACTAGAGCAAGCCCACGCACAGCAGCAAAGACCCAATGCAGTCAAAAATAAATAAATAAATAGGAAATAGTTTGGTTTTTTTTTTTTTTTTTTTTTTTTTTTTTTTGCGGTATGCGGGCCTCTCACTGTTGTGGCCTCCCCCGTTGCGGAGCACAGGCTCCGGACGCGCAGGCTCCGGACGCGCAGGCTCAGCGGCCATGGCTCACGGGCGCAGCTGCTCCGCGGCATATGGGATCCTCCCAGACCGGGGCACGAACCCGTATCCCCTGCATCGGCAGGCGGACTCTCAACCGCTTGCGCCACCAGGGAGGCCCAGGAAATAGTTTTTTTTTAAAAAAATGAAGTAGTGATACATGCTACAAGATGGATGAACCCTAAAAATATACTAAGCGAAATAAATTGATTACCGAGGACTGCATATTGTATGATTCCATATATATGAATGTCCAGAATAGACAAATCTAAAAAAGGAAGCAGATTAGTGGTTGCCTGGGGTGGGGAAATTAGGGAGTGATGGCATTAGGTTTCTTTTTGGGTTAATGAAAGTGTTCTTAAGTTGATTGTGATGATGAAAACACAATTCTTTGAATATACCTGAAGTCATTAAATAGTACATTTTAAGTTGTTCACTTGTATGGTATGTGGATTGTTTCAATAAAAGTGTTTTCTTTTAAAGACTAGAAACAAAGAACAAATTAAACCAAAAGTAAGAAGAAAACTAAGAGCAAAAATAAATGAAAGGAACATAGACAAACCATAGAGAAATTCAGTGAAACCAAAAGCTATTTTCTTAAATCCATCAATAAAAATTGATAAATCTTTAGACTGATAAAGAGCCAAGAGAAAAGAAACAAATTACCAATATCAGCCATCAAAAAAGGGACATCACTACAGCTTTTACAAGCATTAAAAGGATAATGGAGGGACTTCCCTGGCGGTCCAGTTGCTAAGACTTCACCTTCCAATGCAGGGGGTGAGTGTTCAATCCCTGGTCAGGGAGCTAAGATCCCACATGCCTCGAGGCCAAAAAAACAAAACATAAAGCAGAAGCAATATTGTAACAAATTCAATAAAGACTTTAAAAATGGTCCACATCAAAAAAAAATGATAATGGAATATTATGAACATCTTTATATCAAAAATAAGACAATTTATTGACAAATTTATTTTATTTATTGAAATTGACAAATTTCTTGAAAGAGAAAAATTACCAAAATTTACCCGAGAAGAAACAGTCTGGATAGCCCCATTTCAAGTAAAGAAATTGAATTAATAATTTAAAAAATTACCACATTATCCCAAGAATGTAAAGACGGTTCAATATTTTTAAAATTTGATGGCCAAAAAGCACATGAAAAGATGTTCAACATCACTAATTATCAGAGAAATGCAAATCAGAATGACAATGAGGTATCACCTCACACCAGACAGAATGGTCACCATCAAAAAGTCTACAAACAATAAATGCTGGAGAGGGTGTGGAGAAAAGAGAACCCTCCTACACTGTTGGTGGGATGTAAATTGGTACAGCCACTATGGAGAACAGTATGGAGGTTCCTTACAAAACTAAAAATAGGGCTTCCCTGGTGGCACAGTGGTTAAGAATCTGCCTGCCAATGCAGGGGACACGGGTTCGAGCCCTGGTCTGGGAAGATCCCACATGCTACAGAGCAACTAAGCCCATGAGCCACAACTACCAAGCCTGTGCTCTAGAGCCCGCGAGCCACAACTACTGAGCCTGCGTTCCTAGAGCCTATGCTCTGCAACAAGAGAAGCCACCACAATGAGGAGCCCACACACTGCAACGAAGAGTAGCCCCTGCTCAGCGCAACTAGAGAAAGCCTGTGTGCAGCAATGAAGACCCAACACAGCCAAAAATAAAATAAATAAAATAAATAAATTTTTTTAAAAGAGACTTGAAAAAAAACCCTAAATGTAGAAATACCATATGGTCCAGCAATCCCACTACTGGACATATATCTGCAGAAAAGCATAATTTGAAAACATACATGCACCCCAATGTTCATTGCATCACTATTTACAATAGCCAAGACATGGCTAAATGTCCATCAACAGAGGAATGGATAAAGAAGATGTGGTACATATATACAATGCAATATTACTCAGACATAAAAAGAACAAAATAATGCCATTTGCAGCAACATGGATGGACCTAAGAGATTATCATACTAAGTGAGGTAAGTCAGACAGAGAAAGACAAATATCATGTGATTTCATTCATATGTGGAATCTAGTTTTTAAAAATGATATAAATGAACTCATTTACAAAACAGAAACAGACTCACAGATTTTGAAAACAAACTTATGGTTACCAAAGAGGAAACGTGGAGAGGGGGGATAAATTTGGAGCTTGTAATTAACATGCACACACTACTATATATAAAATAGATAACCAACAAGGACCTAAAATAGATAACCAACAAGGACCTAATGTATAGTACAAAGAACTATACTCAATATTCTGTAATAACCAATATGGGAAAAGAATCTGAAAAAGAATGAATAAATGCTTGCTAGTACTTCTTACATTCAAAATGGTGTCAAGGTTCTGGTAAATATAACAAGAAAAAGAAAAGAGGTAAGTATAACAAGAAAAAGAAAAGAGGTACGTGGCAGATAGTTTAAAAAGACTCACTCTACCTGTTTAAATTCTTATTTTGCTATAGTAAATAGACTGAAAGCTACAATATTTTTAAGACTTCCTGTCTGTAGGAATCCAGATATGTTTTACCACACAAACACACTCGACATGCTAAAACTGGATCTTTTTGCAAGCTTCATGGTGGTGGCAACTAGACCATCTGGCCCTTCTATGGCAGAGTTTCATAAATATTGAGTGGCAGCATTTTTCCTTGCTATGTAGCATCCAAGCTCAGCATCTCCTACCTCTGTAGTTTTAGTGACCTAATTCATATCATTTAAAATAATCTTTTTGCTTAAATTAGACACAACTGCTTATAACAGCAGTTACAAGGCTTGGCCAAGGAAAGAAATTATGATAAAAAGGAAAAAGAATTCTCATTATTTGCAGATTATATGATTGAATATAGAGGAAAATCTGAGAAACATACTATATACAAATAACTGTAATACCAGGTTGAAATGGTATTATGAAAGTAGAGATAAAGTGCTACTTATGTTCAAAAGTGAAATTTAATTTCTAGCTTTGAGAGCGAGCCCAGTGGTGGTGGAATGATGCTAAGAGGTGGCATGCACATGGTTATGATGTATAATCTTTTAAAATGATGATGAATTCAATTAGATATTTGATGAAGACATTTGCATCAATTTTTTTATTTTTTTATTTTTTCTGTACGCAGGCCTCTCACTGTTGTGGCCTCTCCCGTTGTGGAGCACAGGCTCCAGATGCACAGGCTCAGCGGCCATGGCTCACAGGCCCAGCCGCTCCGCGGCATGTGGGATCTTCCCGGACCGGGGCACGAACCCGTGTCCCCTGCATCAATATTTATAAGAGATATTTGCCTGTAGTTTTCTGACCTTGTAGTATTATTGTCTCTCACTGGTATCAGGGTGATACTGGACTCTTTTCTGGGGGTTTTTTTTTTTTTGGCTGTGTTGGGTCTTTGTTGCTGCACACAGTCTTTCTCTAGTTGTGGCGAGCAGGGGCTACTCTTTATTGCGGTGCACAGGCTTCTCACTGCAGTGGCTTCTCTTGTTGCGGAGCATGGGTTCTAGGTGCGTGGGCTTCAGTAGTTGTGGCACATGGGCTCAGTAGTTGTGACTCACGGGCTCTAGAGCACAGGCTCAGTAGTTGTGGCATATGGGCTTAGTTGCTCCGTGGCATGTGGGATCTTCCCAGACCAGGGCTCAAACCCATGTCCCCTGCATTGGCAGGCGGATTCTTAATCACTGCGCCACCAGGGAAGCCCTGGACTCTTAAAATGAGTTAAAAGTGTTCTTTCATTTTTGAGGAAGAATTTGTGCTAGTTCCTTTTTACATGTTTTATAGAATTCAACAGTGAAGCATCTGGTCCAGGGCTTTTCTTTGTTGGGACAGCTTTGATTATAGATTCAATCCCATACTAGTCATAAGTCTATTCAGATTTTCCATTTCTTTATTATCCAGTCTTCTAGATTGTGCATTTTTAGGAATTTATCCCTTTCATCTAGGTTATCCAATTATTGGTGTACAATTGTTCATAGTACTCTTTCAACCCTTTTTATTTTTGTAAAATTGGTAGTAATGCTCCCCCTTTCATTTCTGATTTAGTAGTTGAATCCTGTCTTTTTTTTCTTGGTCATTATGGCTAAAGATTTATCAATTTTGTTCTTCTCAAGTGGGATTTATTCTTGAAATGCAAGGATAGTACAATGTATGAAATGTAATATACCACATTAATAGAATGGAGGAAAAACCCACATGATAATTTCAAATGTTATAGAAAGTCCATTTGACAAATTTTAACACCCTTTCATGGTAAAAACTTAACAAACTAGGAATTAAAAGGGAACTTTCTCAACATGATTTTAGAAGACCCCACAGTTAACAGCATACTCAAAGGTGAAAGACTGAGAGGTTTTTCCTAAGACCAAGATACTTCTACCACTTCTATTCATCACAGTACTGGAAGTCCTGGCCTGAGCAATTCAGCAAGGACAAGCAGCAAAAGGCATTCAAATTGGAAGAGAAGAAGTTAAATTATCTCTATTCACATGAGACATGACCTTATATGTAGAAAATCCTAACTATTACACACAAAAAAACCCACTAGAACCAATAAATGGATTAAGCAAAGTTGCAGGATATAAAATAAATTTTAAAAAACAGTTGCAATTATATACAATAATAATTGACAATTGAGAGAGGAAAATAAGAAAAAATCCGTTTCCAAAGAGAATAAAATACTTAGGAATAAATTTACCCAAGGAGGTAAAAGACTTTCAACTGAAAATTATGAAACATTGCTAAAAGAAATTAAAGACATAAATAAATGGAAAACATCCTTTAATCATGGCCTAGAAGACAATATTATTGAGATGATAATATTACATAAAGGGATATACATATTCCATGCAATTTCTACTAAAAACCCAAAAACATTTTTTTGCAGAAATAAAAAACCCATTCTAAAATTCATGTGGAATTTTAAGGGGCCCCAAATAGCCAAAATAATTTTTAAAAAGAGCAAAGCTAGAGGATTCATACTTCCTGATTTCAAAGTTTACTACAAAGCTGAAGTAATCAAAATATTGTGATATTGGCTTAAGGAAAGAAATATAGACCAGAATAAAGATACTAGAATAAAGAGCCCACAATAACCCCCTCTTACATAGTCAAATGATTTTGACAAAGGTGCTAAAGCCATTGAGAGGTAGAAAGGACTCTCCTTTCAAAAAATAGTCCTGGAAAAACTGGCTATCTACATGCAAAAGAATGAAATTGGTCCTTTATCTTATACCACATGTAAAAATTAATGCAGAATGGGATTTCCCTTGTGGCGCAGGGGTTAAGAATCTGCCTGCCAATGCAGGGGACACAGGATTGAGCCCTGGTCCAGGAAGATCCCACATGCAGTGCATCCCTGGTAGCAAAATGGTTGAGAATCCATCTGCCAATGCAGGGGACACGGGTTTGAGCCCTGGTCTGGGAAGATCCCATATGCCACAGAGCAACTAAGCCTGTGCGCCACAACTGCTGAGCCTGTGCTCTAGAGGCCGCAAGCCACAACTACTGATCCCGCTTGCCACAACTTCTGAACCCCATGTGCCTACAGCCCATGCTCCGCAACAAGAGAAGCCACTGCATGGGAAGCCTGTGCACCACAACGAAGAGTAGCCCTCACTTGCTGCAACTAGAGAAAAGCCTGTGTGCAGCAACAAAGACCCAATGCAGCCAAAAATAAAATAAATTAATAAAAATAAATAAATAAATAAATAAATTTTAAAAAATCTGGCCTTTAAAAAAAAAGATCCCACATGCTGCAGAGCAACTAAGCCTGTGTGCCACAATTACTAAGCCTGTGCTCTAGAGCCCATGAGCCACAACTACTGAGCCCACAAGCCACAACTACTGAGCCCATGTGCTGCAACTACTGAAGCCCATGCGCCCAGAGCCCATGCTCCGCAACAAGAGAAGCCACTGCAACGAGAAGCCCATGAACCGTAATGAAGACTAGCCCCTGCTCACCACAACTAGAGAAAGCCTATGCACAACAATGAAGACCCAACGCAGCCAAAAATAAATAAATAAAATAAATAAATGTAAAAGAAATTAATGCAGAATGGATCAAAGACCTGAACGTAACAGCTGAAACTATAAAACTATTGACAAAAACATAGAGGAATATCTTCATGACATTAGATATGGCAATGCTTTCTTGGATATGACACAAAAAGCACAGGCAACAAAAGAAAAACACAGATCAATTGGGCATTACCAAAATTTAAACTTTTCTGCAAAATTTAAAACTATCAAGAGAGTGAAAAGGCAATCCATAGAATGGGATGAAGTATTTGCAAATCCTATAAGAGATTAATATCCAGAGTATACAAAAACTCTTAAAACTCAACAGCTACAACCACTGCAATTAAAAACTGGGCAAAGTAGCTTTCCCAGCTATACAGGATACAGCCAATGAGGCCCATTTATCTCTTACTTCATCCAGAGTACTGAGTTATCAGCTGCATCACTGGGGGACAGGAAGAGGCCAGGAGAGTAGCAAATAGGACTCTTGGATAGCATAAAAGGGATGCAAATCCTAGCCACATCAGGGACTGCATCAAGAAGCACACCCACAAGTCACTGGGGATGCCTCCTCGCCCACTGATCCCCCCAACTCCAGCACTCTGCATGCCTCACCCATTATATCCCCACAACTTGTGGCTGGCTCTTGGTGCATGTTCCTGATGGTACCTGGAATGAGCTTTGGCAGATGGCTAGTGGGGACTCGCAGAAGGCCAGCCTGACTCTGCAGGCCAGGGAGAGACCAGAAACTTAAGTTTTAAGTCTGCCCTTGGTTAAGCAAAAGGGAGGCTGTCAGCACCAGGCCTAGGGTATTGCAGGATTGAGAGAAGGCATATAAGCTTAAGAATTCAGCCAAAAGAGGGAGAAGGTGGCATGGAGCAGATGCATTCAAATAATCTGATAAATGCTGAGAATTTCTAGCAGAGCTGATGGAAGGTATTTCTCTCCTGAAGCCAGTTATTAAAGACAAGAGGAGGTAACTCCTGCTTTAAATGTAAAGAGAACAATGCTAGATTTAAGGAACATAAAACAATCAAGGAAACATGACAACACTAAAGGATCACAATAATTTTTTAGTAACTGAACCCAAAGACATGGAGACCAGCAATTTACCAAATAAAGAATTCAAAAGAATTGTTTTAAGGAACCCCAATGACCCACAAGAAAACACAGAAAAACAATTCAATGAAATCAGGAAACAATACATGAACAAAATGAGAAGCTTAATGAAGAGGTAGAAATCATAAAAAAGAATGAAACAGAAAATCTGAAGAATACAGTAAGTAAAAGAAAAATGCAGTAGAGAGCGCTAACAGCAGGATGGATCAAGCAGAAGAAAAATAGATATGAATTAGAAGATAGGACCTTTGAAATTATCCAGTAAGAGGAGAAAAAAGAATGAAAAAGAATAGAAAAAGCTAACTTGATCTATGGGACAACATCAAAAGAAAGTCTGTGAATTTTTGGAGTCCCAGAAAAGACAAGAGAAGGAGAAAGAAAGCTTATTTAAAGAAATAATGGCTGATGGACTTCCTTGGTGGCACAGTGGTTAAGAATCTGTCTGCCAATGCAGGGGACATGGGCTTGATCCCTGGTCCAGGATGTTCCCATATGCCGCAGAGCAACTAAGCCCATGTGCCACAACTACTGAGACCACACTGTAGAGCCCCCGAGCCACAGCTACTGAGCCCACGTGCCACAACTACTCAAGCCCGCGCACCCTAGAGCCCACACGCTGCAACTACTGAAACCCGCGCACTCTAGGGCATACATGTCACAACTACTGAGCCTGCATGCTGCACCTACTGAAGCCCACACAGCTAGAGCCTATGCTCTGCATCAAGAGAAACCACTGCAATGAGAAGCCCGTGCACTGCAACGAAGAGTAACCTCTGCTCGCCACAACTAGAGAAAGCCTGTGCACAGCAACAAAGATCCAACACAGCCAAAATAATTAATTAATTAATTAATTTAAAAACCTGAGATAATGGCTGAGAACTTCCCAAATCTGAAGAGAGATTTGGATATCCAAGTTCATGAAGCTCATAGGTAACCAAACTCTTTCAATGTGAACAGATCTTCACCCTGAAATGATACATTAAAGAAACTTAATAGATATATATGGAACATTCCACCCCAAAGTAACAATGCATATTTTCCTCAAAGTGCACATATCTAGGATATAACATATATTAGGCAAAAAAATACATCTTAATAATTTTAAGAATATTGAAATCAGATCAAGCATTTTTTCTGACATGAATGGTATAACTGGAAATCAAGTACAAGAACAAAACTGAAAAATTCATAAATATGTGGGGATTAAACATGCTACTGAAGAACCAATGGGTCAAGGAATAAGTCAAAAGTGAAATTTTAAAAATACCTCGAGACAAATGAAAATGGCAATATAACATACCAAAATTATGTAATGCAGCAAAAGAAGTTCTATGAGGGAAGCTCATAGTGATAAATGCCTACACTAAGAAATAAGATAGATTGCAAATAAACAAACTAACTTTACACTTCAAGGAACTAGAAAAAGAACAAAGAAAACCCAAAATTAGTAGAAGGAAGGAAACAAAGATCAAAATGAAAACGAATGAAATATAGACTAGAAAGACTACAGAAAAGATCACTAAAATTAAGGGCTGTTGTTTTTTTAAAGATAACAAAATTGGCAAATCTTTAGCTGGATTCACCTAGAAAAAAAGAGAGGACTCAAATAAAATTAGAGAGGAAAGAGATATTACAACTGATACCATAGAAATACAAAGGATCATAAGAGACTACTATCAACAATTATTCACCAACAAATTGGACAACCTAGAAGAAATTGATAAATTCTTAAACCATACAATCTACCAAAACTGAATCAGGAAGAAATAGAAAATATGAAAAAAAAAAAAAACCCAAACAGTTACTAGCTGGATATTGCATAATTAGTCAAAAACCCCCAACAAAAATCCAGGACCAGATAGCTTCATTGGTGAATTCTACCAAACATTTAATGAAGAATTAATGTCAATCCTTCTCAAACTCTTCCAAAAAATCAGAGGAGGAAACACTTCCAAACACATTTTACAAGGCCAGCATTACCGTGATACTAAAAACAGACAAGAACACTACAAGAAAATAAGAGTACTGGCCAATATCCTTGATGAATATAGATGCAAAAATCCTCAACAAAGTATCAGCAGACAGAATTCAACAATACATTAAAAGGATCATACACCAGGGAGGTGTGGCCAAGATGGCAGAGTAGGAAGACCCTGAGCACACTTACTCCCACAGGCACAGGAAAATTACAACTATCTACAGAGCAACTATCTATAAGAATGACCTGAGGCCTAGCAGAAAAGATTTTCCACAACTAAAGATATAAAGAAGGGACTACAAGATGATGTAGTATAGTCAAGACCCACATCCCCAGAGTAGGTGACCACAAATGGGAGGATAATCACCACATCCCCAGGGCAGGCGACCACAAATGAGAGGATAATCACAACTGCAGAAGTTCTTGATGAGCGGGGAGACTGAGCCCCATGTTCTGCTCTGTAGCCTGGGGGTCCTGCACCAAGAAAACAAGCCCCAAGAATGTCCTGCTTTGAAGGCCAGTGGAGCTTGTGTATGGGAAAGCCAGAGGGCTGTACAAAGCAGAGACTCTGCTCTTAAAGGGCATGCATATATTCACACACACTCTGAGTTCCAGTGCAGAGGCAGTAATTTGAAAGGAGCCTGGGTCAGACCCACTTACTGATCTTGGAGAGCATCCTTGAGATTCAGGAGCCAACTGGAACTCCCTCTGGGGACATAGATGCTGATAGCACCATTTTGGGGAGAGCTTATTCTACTACAAGGATGCTTGTGCTGGTAAGCACCATTTTGGAGTCCTCTCTATAGCCTATTAGCGCCAGGGGCTTACACATCCACCAACAGGCTGGCACCAGCCCTGTGACTCCCTTGACTACACAACCAGCCATGCTGGGACATGGCCCCACCCACCAGCAGGCTGAAACCAGCCCAACGACTACACATACTGGGAAGCCAGCTGTGGTGGCACCTGCCCACCAGCAGGCCATCACCAACCCCAGGACCCTCCAGGCCACACAGGCACCTGAACTATGCCTATGAACTTGACCCCACCCACCAGTGATCTGGCAGCCACTGAATGAGTCAGGGCCTGGCAGCCAACCAGACTGGGAGCCAGCCATGCCTACCAGGACTCCTACATTAGTTAGCCTCACCACAACAGAAGGGCCCATGCAGTCCATATAGGGGACACCCTAGAGTGTACAGCCCTGGAAACAAGAGGCGAGTGTGTTGCTGGGCCCCATAGGACATCTACATAAGGCTACTTTTCCAAGATCAGGAAAAGTAACTGACCTACATAATATATAGAAATATACAGATAATTAGGCAAAATGAAGAGACAGAGGAGTATTTTCCACATGAAGGAACAAGACAAAAACCCCAGAAGAAGAACTAAGTGGAAATAAGGAATCTATCCAATAAAGAGTTCAAGGTGGGACTTCCCTGGTGGTGCAATGGTTAAGAATCCACCTGCCAATTCAGGGGACATGGGTTCGAGCCCTGGTCTGGGAGGATCCCACATGCTGTAAAGCAACTAAGCCTGTGCACCACAACTACTGAGCCTGCGCTCTAGAGCCTGCAAGCCACAACTACTGAAGCCGTGTGCCTAGAGCCTGTGTTCCGCAACAGGAGGAGCCACCACAATGAGAAGCCCACGCACTGCAATGAGTAGCCGCCACTCGCCGCAACTAGAGAAAGCCCACGCGCAGCAACAAAGGCCCAACGCAGCCAAATATAAATAAATAAATTAATTAATTAATTTAAAAAAAAGAGTTCAAGGTGATGATCATGAAGATACTCAATGAACTCGGGTGAAAAATGGATGAACACAATGAGAAATTTAACAAAGAGCTAGAAATACGAAGAAGAAACAAACAGAGCTTAAAGATATAATAACAGACATAAAAAATATACTAGAGGGCTTCCCTGGTGGCGCAGTGGTTGAGAGTCCGCCTGCCGATGCAGGGGACACGGGTTCGTGCCCCGGTCTGGGAAGATCCCACATGCCGCAGAGTGGCTGGGCCCATGAGCCATGGCCGCTGAGCCTGCGCATCTGGAGCCTGTGCTCTGCAATGGGAGAGGCCGCAACAGTGAGAGGCCCGCGTACAGCAAAACCCCCCCGCCCCAAAAATACACTAGAAGACATCAACAATAGATTAAAGAAAGAGATCAGCAAATTGGAAAACAGAGTAGTGGAAATCACCCAAGCTGAACAGACAAAAGAAAAAAAATGTTTTTATGAGGATAGTTTAAGAGACCTCTGAGACAACATCAAGGGTACTAACAAAACAACTAGCTGTTAAATATTATGCCAAATGTGTGTGTGTTGGGGGGAAGGAGTAAAATTGCAGGGTTGTTAGAATGTGTTTGAACTTAAGATAACCATATATATTTTTATATATAGTTATACTTTTATATTTGAAGCTCATGGTAACCACAAACCAAAAATATATGATAGATACATACACACAAAAGGCAAAGGAATCCAAACATAACACTAAAGATAGTCAAATCACAGAGAGCAACAGATGAAGAAAGAAACAAAAGAAAAATACAAAAACAACCAGAAAAGAATTAACAAAATGGCAATAAGTATATATGTAGCAATAATTGCTTTAAAGGTAAATGAACTAAATGCTCCAATCAAAAACATAGAGTGGCCGAATGGATACAAAAACAAGACCCATATATATGCTGCCTAGAGACTCACTTCAGATCTGAAGACACACACAGAAAGTGAGGGGGATGGAAAAAGGTATTCCATCCTTTGGCATAAATGGAAATGAAAAGAAATCTGGGGTATCAATGAGACAAAATAAACGTTAAAACAAAGAATGTAACAGGAGACAAAGGATATTATATAATGATAAAGGAATAAATCCTACAAGAAGATATAACAATTGTAAATTTGTATGCACTCAACGTAGGAGCACCTACATACATAAAGCAAATATTAACAGACCAAACGGGAGAAATTGATAGTAACACAATAATAATAGGGGACTTTAACACCCCACTTACATGAATGGACAGATCATCTGGACAGAAAATCAGTAAGGAAACACAGGCCTTAAACAACAGCTTAGATCAGATGAACTCAATATATATATACAGAACATTCTTTCAAAAAGCAGCAGAAAACACATTCTTTTCAAATGGGCATGGAACATTCTCCACGATAGATCACATACTCAGCCACAATAAAAGTCTCAGTAAATTTAAGAAAATTGAAATCATATCAAGCATCTTTTCTGGCCACAACACTATGAGACTGGAAATAAACTACAAGAAAAAATTTGCAAAAAACAAGCATGAGGAGGCTAAAATATATGCTACTAAACAACCAATGTGTCATTGAAGAAATCAAAGAGGAAATTTTAAAAATACTCAGAAACAAAAGTAGAAACAATGATCAAAAAATCTATGGAATGCAGCAAAAGCAGTTCTAAAAGGGCAGTTTATAGCAGTATGAGCCTACTTCAGGAAACAAGAAAAATCTCCAATTAACAATCTAACTTTACACCTAAATGAACTAGAAAAAGAAGAAAAAACAAAACCCAAAGTTAGGAGAAGGAAAAAAATAATAAATATCAGAGCAGAAATAAATGAGTCTGAGACTAAAAAAACAATAATAATGATTAATGAAACTAAGAACTAGTTATTTGAAAATATAAGCAAAACTGATAAACCTTTAGCCAAACTCATCAAGAAAAAGAGAGGTCCCAAATAAGTAAAATCAGAAATGGAAGAGAAGAAGTTATAACCAAACCATAGAAATACAGACGATCATAAAAGACTACCACAAACAATTATATATCAATAAAATGGACAATCTAGAAGAAACAGATCAACTCCTAGAAACACACAATCTCCCAAGACTGAATCAGGATGAAACAAAATATGAAGAGACTGATTACCAATAATGAAAATAAACCAGTAATACAAAAACAAAACAAAAAACTCATAACAAAAGTCCTAGACCAGAGAGATTCACAGGTAAATTCTGTCAAATATTTAAAGAGTTCACACATATCCTTCTTAAACTATTCCAAAAAACCTGAAGAAGAAGGAATACTTCCAAACTCATCTTATGAGGCCAGCATCACCCTGATACCAAAACCAGACAAAGACACCCCCCAAAAAGAAAACTACAGTCCAGTAATGCTGATGAACACAGACGCAAAAATTCTCAACAAAATATTAGCAAACCAAATTCAACAATACACTAAAAGGATCATACACCATGATCAAGTAGCATTTATTCCAGAAATGCAAGGATGGCCCCATATCCACACACACACAAAAAAAAATCAATGTGATACATCACATCAACAAATCGAAGAATAAAAATCACATGATCATCTCAACAGATGCAAAAAAAAAGCTTCTGACAAAATTGAACACCCATTTATGATAAAAAAAAAAAAACCTCTTAACAAAGTGAGTATAGGGGGAACATACCTCAACATAATAAAGTCTACATGTGACAAGCATACAGCCAACATCATACTCAAGGGTGAAAAGCTGAAAGCATTTATTCTAAGATTAGGAACAAGACAAGGATGCCCACTCTGACCACTTTTATTCAACATAGTATTGGAAATTCTAGTCATAGCAATCAGAAAAGAAAAAGAAACAAAAGGAATCCAAATTGGAAAGAAAGAAGTAAAACTGTCATTGTTTGCAGATGACATGATACTATATATATTAAAAAATCTTAAAGACACCACCAAAAAAAAATTAGAACTAATAAATGAATTCAGTAATGTTGCAGGATGTTAAATTAAAATACAGAAATCTGTTGCATTTCTATACCCTAACAACAACTATCAGAGGAGTTAAGAAAACAATCCCATTTACAGTTGTGCAAAAAAGAATAAAATACCTAGGAATAAATCTAACCAAGAAGGTATAAGGCTTGTATTCAGAAAACTATTGTACAATGATGAAAAAATTGAAAATGACACAAACAAATGCACATGGATTGGAAGAATTAATATTATTAAAATAACCATACTACTCAAGGCAATCTACAGATTCAGTGCAGTTCCTATCAAAATACCAATGGCATTTTTCATGGAACTAGAGCAAGTAATTCTGAAATTTGTATGAAAACAGAAAAGATCTCAAATAGGCAAAATAATTTTGAGAAAGAACAAAGGTGGAGACATCACTGTCCCTGATTTCAAACTATGCTACATAGCTACAGTAAACAAAACAGTGTGGTACTGGCACAAAAGTAGACACAGATAAGTGAAACAAAATAGAGAGCCTAGAAATAAACCCACATTATATGGTCAATTAATCTACAACAGAGGAAGCTGGGAAAAGACAGCTTCTTTAGTAAATGGTGCTGGGAAAACTGGACAGCTACATGCAAAGAATCAAACTGAACTACTTTCTCACACTATATCACACAAAAATAAACTCAGAATGAACTAGATTCAAAGGTAAGACCTGAAAACATAAAATTCTTAAAGGAAAATATAGGCAGTATGCTCTCTGACATCAGTCTTAGCAATATTTTTTTGGATATGTCTCCTCAGACAAAGGAAACAAAAGCAAAATAAACAAATGGGACTATATTAAACTAAAAATCTTTTGCACAGCAATGGGAACTATCAACAAACAAAAAAGGCACCCTACTGAATGGGAGAAGATATTTGCAAATGATTTATCTTATAAGGGTTAATATCCAAAATATACAAAGAAGTCATACAACTCAACATCAAAATAAAAAACAAAAAACCCCAGACAACATGATTTTAAAAATGGGCAGAGAAAAACAAACAAACAAAACCAAAAATGAGCAGAGAACCTGAATAGACACTTTTCCAAAGAAGACATACAGATGGTCAACAGACACATGAAAAGATATTCAACATCATTCATCATCAGGGAAATGCAAATCAAAACCATAATGAGATATCATCTCACACCTATCAGAATGGCTATTATCAAAAAGACAACAAATAACAAGTGTTGGCAAGGATGTGGAGAAAAGGGAACTCTTGTGCACTGTTGGTGGGAATGTAAATTGGTACAGCCACTATGAAAAAGAGTACAACAGTTCCTTAAAAAGTTAAAAATAAAACTACCATACAATCCACCAATTCTACTTCTGGGAATTTTTCTAAAGAAAACAAAATCACTAATTTGAAAATATATATGCACCCCTATGTTCACTCTGTGAACATTATTTACAATAGCTAAGATGTGGAAGCAACCTAAGTGTCAATGTATAGATGAATGGATAAAGAAGAGGTAGTATGTGTGTGTATATATACACACACACAATGGACTATTAGTCAGTCACAAAAAAGAATGAAATCTTGCCATCTGAGACAATAAAGATGGACCTAGAGGGTATTTATGCTAAGTAAAATTTAAATCAGACAGAAAAAGACAAATATCATATGCTTTCACTTATATGTAGAATCTAAAAAACAAAACAAATGAACTGACATAACAAAATGGAAACAGAGTCATGGATACAGAGAACAAACAGGTGGTTGCCAGAGGGGAGGGGGTAGGGCTATGAGTGAAAAAGGTAAGGGAGATTAAGAGACACAAGCATCCAGTTACAAAAATAATGAGTCACGGAGATGAAATGTACAACATGGGGAATAAAGTCAATAATATTGTAATAACTTTGTATGGTGACCGATGGTGACCAGACTTATCATAGTGATCATTTTGTAATGTATAAAAATATCAAATCACTATGTTGTACATGTGAGACTAACATAATATTGTAAGTCAATTATACTTCAATAAAAAAAGAAAAAGAAGAAATATATAATTACTCAGAAGCTGGAATCAAATGTTTAATCTGTTGACAAAAACTGCTTCTCTGATACCACTTAATGACAACATCAGTCATGCCATTTTAAAACTTTCATATGTAAGGAAAAATAGGTGGCTAATCAGGTGTAAATGAAGAATTGTAGAAAAAAAGTTTGCTTTGAATTTGATGGGGTTTTTTTGTTTACAAAAATTGAATTTTGATTAACCAGAGACGTGTCTTTTATCTGTTGGTGACATATATTGATTTTCAAAGCTGTCTCTTGCATTAACCTAGAAGGAGTTGCCTTCATTATTTCTTCATTTCAGCAGAAATAAATGTGGAATCTAGCATCCTTTTAAACCTCAAAACAAAACAAAACAAAAGGACACACACCATGATCAAGTGGGATTTATTCCAGAGATGAAAGGATGGTTAAATATCTGCAAATCAAGCAATGTGATACAGCATATCAACAAAATGAAGGATGAATATCATACAACCATTTCAATAAATATAGCAAAACAGTTGACAAAACCCAACATCCGTTTATGATTAAAAACTCTCAACAAAATGGGTACAGAGGGAATGTATCTCAACATAATAAAGGCCACATACAACAAACCCACAGCTAACATCATACTCAATGTAGAAAATCTGAAAGCTTTCCTCTAAGATTAAGAGTAAGACCACTTTTATTAACATAGCATTGAAAGTCCTAGCCAGAGCAATTAGGCAAGAAAATGAAATAATGGCATCCAAATTGGAAAGGAGGAAGTAAAACTGTCACTATTTGCAGCTGATGTGATATTATATGTAGAAACTCCTAGAGACTCCACAAAAAAACTATGAGAAATAAAGACAAATCCAGTAAATTTGTAGGATACAAAAATCAATGTACAAAAATGTTGCCTTTCTATATGCTAATAACAAACTATCAGAGTAATTAAGAAAACAAACTCATCTACAATTGCATCAAAAAGAATAAAATACCTAGGAATAAATTTAACCAAGGCAGTGAAAGACCTATACACTGAAACCTGAAAGACACTGATGAAAGAAATTGAAGAAGACATAAATAAATGGAAAGATATTCCATGGTCATGGATTGGAAGGATAAATGTTGTTAAAATGTCTATACTATGTAAAGAGACCTCTAGATTCAATACAGTCTCTATCAAAATTCCAATGGCATTTTACACAGAAAGAGTACAAAAAATCCTAAATTTTGTATAGAACCAAAACAAACCTGAAAAGCCAAAGCAATCCTGAGAAAGAAGACCAATGCTGGAGGCATCACATTTTCTGATTCCAAGCTATATTACAAAGCTACAGTTATCAAAACAGTATAGTATTGGCATAAAAACAGACACATAGATCAATGGAACAGAATAGAGAGCCTAGATGTGAACCCACATATATATGATCAATTAATTTACAACAAAGGAGTAAAGAATATACAATGGGGAAAGGGCAGTCTCTTCAGTAAATGGTGCTAGGAAAACTGTATAGCCACATTTGAAATAAAACATCCATACACAAAAATCAACTCAAAATGGATTAAAGGCTTGAGCCTAAAACCTGAAAGCATAAACCTCCTAGAAGAAAATACAGGCAGTAAGCTCCTTTACACTGGTCTTGGTGACAATTTTTTTGGATTTGACACCAAAAGCAAAGGCAACAAATGCAAAAATAAACAAGTGGGACTACAAACTAAAAAGTTCTGAACAGCAAAGAAAATGATCAACACAATAAAAAGGCAACCTACAGAATGGGAGAAAATATTTGCAAATCATGTATCTGATAAGGGTTTACTATCCAAAATATACAAATATAACTCAGTAACAAGAACACCTAAACAGATTAAAGAATGGATAGACAACTTGAATAGACATTTTTCCAAAAACAATATACAGATGGCCGACAGGCATATGAAAAGATTTTCAACATAACTAATCATCAGGGAAATGCAAATCAAAATTACAATGAGATAAACTCGCACCTGTCAGAATGACTATCATCAAAAAGACAAGAGTTAAGTGTGGGCAAGGATATAGAGAAAGGGAGACCCTTATGCACTGTTGGTGGGTAAATAAATTGGTTCAGCCACTATGGAGAACAGTATAAAGGTTCCACAAAAAGTTAAAAGTAGAACTACCATATGATTAGCAATCCCAGTTCTGGGCATATATCCAAGGAAATATAATCATGATCAAAGAGATATCTGCATCCCCATGTTCACTGTAGCATTATTCACAATAGCCAGTATATGGAAACATCCTAATAAAAAATTATATATATGCAGCCATGAGAAAGAAAGAAATCCTGCCATTTGCCACAACATGGATAGACCTTGAGGGCATTATGTTAAGTGAAATAAGTCAAAAAGAGAAAGACATACACTTTATGATATCACTTGTATGTGGAATCTAAAAATGCAGAACTCATAGAAACGGAGAATAGAAAAGTGGTTGCCAGAAGTTGAGGGCTGGGAAAATTGGGGAGATGTCAGTCAAATAATACAAACTTTCAGTTACTAAGTGAGTAAGTTCTGGAACTGAGGTGTTGACAGAGCCATTTCACACCAGGAACTCTGTTCTGAAGGGCCGGGTGACAGGCCTCTGGATGTAGTATCCTTAAGCAAGTGAAACTACACTGAGCACAGAGGAAAAGAAAAAGAACTGCAAAGTGTCCCACCTGAACGAAAGGAAGTTGGGTTGTGATAATATAATTCTGGATTCCATGGACTACTGTGTCTCAGAGAGGTAAGAGATAAAAGAAAGAGAAACAATATAGTGACTGGGCCCCACCCAACAACCTGCAGGCTCCAGCGCTGGAACTCCTCAGTCCAAACAACCAGCAAGATAGGAACACAGCCCCACCCATCAGCAGACAGGCTGCCTAAAGTCATACTGAGCTCACAGCCACCTCAAAACACACCTCTTAACACAGCCCTGACCACCAGAGGGACAAGACCTAGCTCCACCCACCAGAGGGCAGGCACCAGTCCCTCCCACCAGGAAGACTGCACAAGCCCCTGAACCAACCTAACCCATCAGGGGGCAGACACCAGAAGTAAGAGGAACTACGACTCTGCAGCTTGCAGAAAGGAGACAACAAACACAGAAAGTTAGAGAAATATGTTGTAGATGAAGGAACAAGATAAAAACCCCTGAGAATAACTAAATGAAAAGGAGATAGACAATCTATCTGAAAAAGAATTCAGAGTAATGATAGTAAAGATGATCCAAAATCTTAGAAAAGAATGGAAGCATAGACTCAGAAGGTACAAGAAATGTTTAATGAGGAGCTTGAAGATTTAAAGAACAAATAAACAGAGATGAACAATACAATAACTAGGGACTTCCCTGGTGGTACAGTGGTTGGGAGTCCGCCTGCCAATGCAGGGGACACGGGTTCGAGCTCTGGTCCAAGAGGATCCCACATGCCGAGGAGCAGCTAAGCCCGTGCACCACAACTACTGAGCCTGCGCTCTAGAGCCCATGAACCACAACTACTGAAGCCCACATGCCACAACTACTGAAGCCCGCGAGCCTAGAGCCTGTGCTCCGCAACAAGAGAAGCCACCGCAATGAGAAGCCTGTGCACTGCAATGAAGAGTAACCCCTGCTCACCACAATTAGAGAAAGCCCATGCACAGCAACGAAGACCCCCCCAAAAAAGCAGCCAAAAATAAATAAACAAAATAAATAAAAAAACAATACAATAACTGAAATGAAAAATACACTAGAAGGAATCAATAGCAGAATAACTGAGGAAGAAGAACGAATAAGTGAGCTGAAAGACATAGTGGTGGAAATCACTGTCACAGAATAGAATAAAGAAAAAAGAATGAAAGGAAATGAGGACAGTCTCAGAGACCTCTGTGACAATATTGAATGCACCAACATTTGTATTATAGGGGTCCCAGAAGGAGAAGAGAAAGAGAAAGGGCCTGAGAAAATATTTGCAGAGATTATAGCCAAACACTTCCCTAACATGAGGAAGGACATATTCTCTCAAGTCAAGGAAGTGCAGAGATTCCCATACAGAATAAACCCAAGGAGGAACATGCTGAGAAACATATAATCAAACTGACAAAAATTAAATACAAAGAAAAATATTAAAAGCAACAAGGGAAAAGCAACAAACAACATACAAGGGAATCCTCATAAAGTTATCAGCTGATCTTTCAGCAGAAACTCTACAGGCCAGAAGGGAGCAGCATGATATATTTAAAGTGATGAAAGGGGAAAGACTACAACCAAGATTACTCTACCCAGCAAGGATCTCATTCAGATTCGACAGAAATATCAAAAACTTTACAGACAAGCAAAAGCTAAGAGAATTCAGCACTGCCAAACCAGCTTTACAACACAACCATATATATATATAAAACCTCATGGGAACTGCAAACCAAAAAACTACAGTAGATACACACACACAAAAGAAAAAGCAACCCAAACACAACACTAAAGATAGTCATCAAATCACAAAAGAGAGCAAAAGAGGAAGGGAAGAAAAAAACCCTACAAAAACAAATCCAAAACAATTAAGAAAATGGCAATAGGAACATACATATTGATAATTACCTTAAATGTAAGTGGATTAAATGCTCCAACCAAAAGACATAGACTGGCTGAATGGATACAAAAACAAGACCTATATATATATATGCTGTCTACAAGAGACCCACTTCAGACCTAGGGACACATACACACTGAAAGTGAGGGGACGGGAAAAGATAGTCCATGCAAATGGAAATCAAAAGAAAGCTGGAGTAGCAATTCTCATATCAGACAAAATAGACTTTAAAATAGACTCTTACGGGCTTCCCTGGTGGTGCAGTGGTTGAGAGTCCGCCTGCCGATGCAGGGGACATGGGTTTGTGCCCCATCTGGGAGGATCCCACATGCCGCGGAGCAGCTGGGCCTGTGAGCCATGGCCGCTAAGCCTGCGCATCCGGAGCCTGTGCTCCACAACAGGAGAGGCCACAACGGTGAGAGGCCTGCGTACAGCAAAAAAAAAAAAAAAAAAAAAAAAAAAAAAAAAAAGACTCTTACAAGAGACAAAGAAGGACACTACATAATGATCAAGGGATCAATCCAAGAAGAAGATATAACAATTGTAAATATATATGCACCCAACATAGGAGCACCTCAATATATAAGGCAAATGTTAACAGCCATAAAAGGGGAAAATGACAGTAACACAGTAATAGTGGAGGACTCTAACACCCCACTTACACCAATGGACACATCATCCAGACAGAAAATCCATAAGGAAACAGAGGACTTAAATGATACATTAAACCAGATGGACTTAATTGATACTTATAGAGCATTCCATCCAAAAGCAGCAGAATACACATTCTTTTCAAGTGCACACACAACATTCTCCAGATAGATCACATGCTGGACCATAAAGCAAGCCTCAATAAATTTAAGAAAACTGAAATCATTACCAAGCATCTTTTCCAACCAAAACACTATGAGATTAGAAATAAATTACAGGAAAAAAACTGTAGAAAACACAAAACACGTGGAGACTAAACAACCAATGGGTCACTGAAGAAATCTAAGAGGACATCAAAAAATACCTAGAGACTAATGACAACAAAAATACAATGATCCAAACCTATGGGATGTAGCAAAAAGGGAAGTTTATAACAAAACAATCTTACCTCCGGAAACAAGAAAAATCTCAAATAAACCACCTAAACTTACCCCAAAAGCAACCAGAGAAAGAAGGACAAACAAAACCCAAAGTTAGAAGGAAAGAAATCATAAAGATCAGAGCAGAAATAAATGAAATAGAAATGAAGAAAACAATAGATCAGTGAAACTAAAAGCTGGTTCTATGAAAAGATAAACAAAATTTAGCCAGACTTATCAAGAAAAAAAGGAGTCAGCTCAAATCAATAAAATTAGAAACAAAAGAGAAGTTATAACGGACACCACAGAAATACAAAGGATCATAAGAGACTACTACAAGCAACTATATGCCAATAAAATGGACAACCTAGAAGAAATGGACAAATTCTTAGAAAGCTGCAACCTTCCAAGACTGAACTGGGAAGAAATAGAAAATATGAACAGACCAATCACAAGCACTGAAATTGAAACTATGATTAAAAATCTTCCAACAAACAGAAGTCCAGGACCAGATGGCTTCACAGGTGAATTCTACCATACATTTAGAGAAGAGTTAACACCTACACTTCTGAAATTATTGCAAAATATTGCAGAGGAAGGAACACTCCCAAGCTCATTCTACGAGGCCACCAAAACCCTGATACGAGAACCAGACAAAAATATCACAAAAAAGAAAATTATAGGCCAATATCACTAATGAACACAAACGCAAAAAATCCTCAACAAAATACTAGCAAATCTAATCCAACAACACATTAAAAGGATCATACACCATGATTTAAGTGGGATTTATCCCAGGGATGCAAAGATTCTTCATTATATGCAAATCAATCAATGTGATACACCATACTAACAAGTTGAAGAATAAAAACCATATGATCATCCCAATAGATGCAGAAAAGGCCTTCGACAAAATTCAACACTCATTTCTGATAAAAACTCTCCACTAAGTGGGCATAGAGGGAACCTACCTCAACATAATAAAGGTCATATATGACAAACCCACAGCAAACATCATTCTCAATGGTGAAAAACTGAAAGCATTTTCTCTAAGAACAGGAAAGAGATGAGGCTGTCTACTCTTGCTACTATTATTCAACATAGTTTTTGAAGTCCTAGCCACGACAATCACAGAAGAAAAAGAAATAAAAGGAATCCAAATTGGAAAAGAAGAAGTAAAATGGTTACTGTTTGCAGATGACATGATGCTATACATAGAAAACCCTAAAGATGGTACCAGAAAACTACTACAGATCATCAGTGAATTTGGTAAAGTTGCAGGATACAAAATCAATACACAGAAATCTCTTGCATTCCTCTACACTAACAACAAAAGGTCAGAAAAAGAAATTAAGGAAATAATCCCATTTACCATTGCATCAAAAAGAATAAAATACCTAGGAATAAACCTACCTAAGGAGGCAAAAGACCTGGACTCAGAAAACTATAAGATACTGATGAAAGAAATAAAAGATGACACAAACAGATGGAGAGATATACCATGTTCTTAGATTGGAAGAATCAATACTGTGAAAATGACCCAAAGCAATCCACAGATTCAATGCAATCCCTATTGAATTACCAATGGCATTTTTAACAGAATTAGAACAAAAAATTTTACAATTTATATGGAAACACAAAAGATCCTGAATAGCCAAAGAAATTTTGCGAAAGAAAAACAGAGCTGGAGGAATCAGGCTCCCTGACTTCAGACTATACTACAAAGATATAGTAATCAAAACAGTATGGTACTGGAACAAAAACAGAAATATAGGTTAATGGAACAGGATAGAAAGTCCAGAGATAAACTCATGCACCTATGATTACCTAATCTATGACAAAGGAGGCAAGAATATACTAGATTGGCCAAAAAGTTCGTTCAGGTTTTTTCCATACGATTACTCTAGTAGTGCTTAGTTGTCTTTAACTTCATTCAAAACAATTTTGTTAGACTGTATTGTGACAGGCGTCATATCAGCATGCATTTTTTAAAAAACCTTAAAATTGGTGAATTTTAATATTGCAGATGGAAGAAAAAAACGCAACATTTTCCACATATTATGCTTTTACTATTTCAAGGAAGGTAAAAATGCAACTGAAATGCAAAAAAAGATTTGTGCAGTGTATGGAGAAGGTGCTGGGATGGATCGAATGTGTCAAAAGTGGTTTGTGAAGTTTTGCGTTGGAGATTTCTGGCTGGACGATGCTCCACGGTCAGGTAGGCCAGTTGAAGTTGATAGTGATCAAACCAAGACATTAATTGAGAACAATCAATGTTATACCACGCAGGAGAGAGCCGACATACTCAAAATATCCAAATCATTTGCACAAGCTTCGTTATGTTAATGGCTTTGATGTTTGGGTTCACATAAGTTAAGCGAAAAAAACCTTCTTGCCCATATTTCTGCATGCGATTCTCTACTTAAATGTAATGAAAATCTTCCATTTTTAAAGCAAATTGTGATGGGTGATGAAAAGTGGATACTGTTCAAAAATGTGAAGAGATCGTGGGGCAAGCAAAATGAACCACCACCAACCACACCAAAAGCCAGTCTTCATCCAAAGAAGGTGATGTTGTTTATATGGTGGGATTAGAAGGGAGTCCTCTATTATGAGTTCCTTCTGGAAAACAAAATGATTAATTCCAACAAGGACTGCTCCCAATTAGACCAACTGAAAGCAGCACTCATGAAAGCATCCGAAATTAGTCAACAGAAAACGCATAATCTTCCATCAGGATGACGGAAGACCGCATGTTTCTTTGATGACCAGGCAAAAACTGTCACAGCTTGGCTGGGAAATTCTGGTTCATCTGCTGTATTCACCAGACATTGCACCTTCGGATTTCCATTTATTTTGGTCTTTACAAAATTCTCTTAATGGAAAAATTCAATTCCCTGGAAGACTCTAAAGGCATCTGGAATGGTTCTTTGCTCAAAAAGATAAAAAGTTTTGGGAAGATGGAATTATGAAGTTGCCTGAAAAATGGCAGAAGGTAGTGGGAAAAAACGGTGAATACATTATTCAATAAAGTTCTTGGTGAAAATGAAAACTGTGTCTTTTATTTTTACTTAAAAACCAAAGGAACTTTTAGGCCAACCTAATACAATGGAGAAAAGACAATCTCTTCAATAAGTGGTGCTGGGAAAACTGACAGCTACATGTAAAAGAATGAAATTAGAACACTCCCTAACACTACACACAAAAATAAACTCAGAATAGATTAAAGAACTAAATGTAAGGATGGATATTATAAAACTCTTAGAGGAAAACATAGGCAGAACACTCTCTGACATAAGTCACAGCAATATCTTTTTTGATCCACCTCCTAGATAATGAAAATAAAAACAAACAGAAAAAAAACAAATGGGACCTAATTAAATGTAAAATCTTTTGCACAGAAAAGGAAACCATAAACAAAACGAAAAGACAGCCCATAGAATGGGAGAAAGTATTTGCAAATGATGCAAGTGACATGGGATTAATCTCCAAAATATACAAACAGCTCATGCAGCTCAATATCAAAAAAACAAACAACCCTATCAAAAAAGGGGAAGATCTAAGTAGACATGTCTCCAAAGAAGACATACAGATAGCCAAAAAGCACATGAAAAGATGCTCAACATCACTAATTATTAGAGAAACGCAAATCAAAACTACAATGACGTTTCACCTCACACTGGTCAGAATGGCCATCATCAAAAAATCTACAAACAATAAATGCTGGAGATGGTGTGGAGAAAAGGGAATCCTCCTACACTGTTGGTGGGAATATAAATTGGTGGAGCCACTATGGAGAACAGTAGCTGAGACATGGAAGCAACCTTAATATTCATCAATAGAGGAATGGATAAAGAAGATGTGGTACATATATACAATGGAACATTACTCAGCCATAAAAAGAAACGAAATTGAGTTATTTGTAGTGAGGTGGATAGACCTAGAGTTTGTGATACAGAGTGAAGTAAGTCAGAAAGAGAAAAACAAATACTATATGCTAACACATATATATGGAATCTAAGAAAAAAAAAAGGTCATGAAGAACCTAGGGGTAAGATGGGAATAAAGACAGACCTACTAGAGAATGGACTTGAGGATATGGGGAGGGTGAAGGGTAAGCTGTGACAAGGTGAGAGAGTGGCATGGACATATATACACTACCAAACGTAAAATAGATAGCTAGTGGGAAGCAGCCGCATAGCACAGGGAGATCAGCTCGGTGTTTTGTGACCACCTAGAGGGGTGGGATAGGGAGGGTGGGAGGGAGGAAGATGCAAGAGGGAAGAGATATGGGGATATATGTATATGTATAACTGATTCACTTTGTTATAAAGCAGAAACTAACACACCATTGTAAAGCAATTATACTCCAATAAAGATGTTAAAAAAATAATAAAAATAAAAAATAAAAATAAACTTGGTTAGACTATGACTGTCAAAAAAAATAGAACAAAATAATGCCATTTGCAGCAACACGGATGGACAGATTGTCATACTGAGTAAAGTAAGTCAGACACAGAAAGACAAATATCATGTGATTTCATTCATATGTGGAATCTAATTTTTTTTTTTTTTTTTTTTTTTCTTTTTGTGGTATGCGGGCCTCTTACTGTTGTGGCCTCTCCCGTTGCGGAGCACAGGCTCCGGACGCGCAGGCCCAGCGGCCATGGCTCACGGGCCCAGCCGCTCCGCGGCATATGGGATCCTCCCAGACCGGGGCACGAACCCGTATCCCCTGCATCGGCAGGCGGACTCTTAACCACTGCGCCACCAGGGAGGCCCGCGTGGAATCTAATTTTAAAAAATGATATAAATGAACTTATTTACAAAACAGAAACAGATTCACACATTTTGAAAACAAACTTATGGTTACCAAAGAGGAAACGTGGAGGGGGAGGGATAAATTAGGAGCTTGTGATTAACATACATACACTACTATATATAAAATAGATAACCAACAAGGACCTACTGTATAGCACAAGGAACTCTACTCAATATTCTATAATAACCTATATGGGAACAGAATCTGAAAAAGAATGAATATATGTATCTGTATAACTGAATCACTTTGCTGTACAGCTGAACTAACACAAATTGTAAATCAACTATACTCCAATAAAATTTTTAAAAAATCTGAAAAAGAATGTGTATATATATATATATATATATGTATATATATATGTCTCATTCACTTTGCTGTACACCTGAAACTAACACATTGTAAATCAACTATACTCCAGTAAAAAAATTTTTTTAAGTTCTGAGGATGTAGTCTATAGCACATTGACTACAGTTCACAATATTTTCTTATATATTTGAAAGTTGCTAAGAAAATTGATCTTAAATGTTCCCACCACAAAAAGGAATGATAATTATGTGAAGTGATAGAGGTGTTAACTAACCCTACTGTGGTAATCCTTGCACAATATATATAAATATCAAATCATCATGATGTACACCTTAAATTTACATAATGTTATATTCCAGTTATATCTCAATAACACTGAGGAAAAACACTAGGCAAAGAGGGACTTGAATAGACACTTCTCCAAAGATGACAGATGACCAAAAAGCTCCTGAAAAGGTGCTCAATATCACTAATCATTAGAGAATGCAAATCAAAACTGCAATGAGATACTACCTCATACCCATTAGGATGGCTGTTGTCAAAAAAAAGGAAAATAACAAGCATTGGTAAGGATGTGGAGAAATTGGAACACTTGTGCATTGCTGGGGGCAATGTAACTGGTGCAGCCACAGTGGAAAACAATATGATGATTCCTCAAAAAGTTAAATGTAGAATTACCATATGATCTAGCAAATCCAATTCTAGCTATGTACCCAAAAGAATTGAAAGTAGGGACTCGAACAGGTATTTGTATACTAATTTCACAGCAGCATTGTTCACAGTAATGAGTACTGACACATTCTTCAGCATGGATGAAACTTGACAACATGCTCAGTGAAACAAGCCAGACACAAAAAGACAAATACTGTATGAGCCATTTCTATGAGGTACCTTGTATAGACAAATTCATATGGACAGAAAGGAGAATAGTGGTTGCCAGAGGCCGAAGGAGAAGGAGAATGGGGAATTATTGTTTAATATGCATAGAGTTTCAATCTGGGATGATAAAAAATTTCTGGAGATGTAAAGTGACGACAGCTAAAAAAAAAAAGTGACGACAGCTGAACATTGTAAATGTACCTAATGTACTTAAAGACACTGCACTGTCCATTTACAAATAGTTAAAATGGTAACTATGAATAGTTTACTGCAATTACAAAAAATTTTAAGGTATCAAGAAATGGGGGAAAAATACTATTACTAGCTCCGGTAAGAGCTGGATCAGCAGAGCCTTCTCAAAATTAAAGATTATCAAATATTATTTATGACCTTGCATTTGCCAAGAGCAACTGACATTGCTTTCAATTGTATGAACTGCAAATGAAGTTATTAAAAGTATAAATTTTAATGACCTAATAGATGAATTTACAGAAAAGCAAGTCAGAAAAATGATCAATCACATCATATATTAATAAAGTATTACATATCGTTTTATATAAGATTATGCTGCCAAAAATATTTTTGCAGTTTACAAGTTTATATTGTTACTCAGTTATCACTATTACCCAATTATATTTTACAACAGTGATAACACAATAAAACATTTTAAAAGGAAAACTTTGTATTTTAGGTCCTTTAATGGCACTTTTTCCCTGCTTTTTGAAAAGGAGCTCTGCATTTTCATTTTGACTGGGCGCCCCAGATTATGTAATAGCTGGTTCTGACCCTCAGCTCTTATCCTTGATAGCCTGTTTATCTTTGACTGAGTCATTTAACCTTTGTATCTCAGTTTTCTCACCTCTCAAATGGGAATGGTATTTACCCTCCTTCGTAGAATTGATGTGAAATTAAAAAATATATATACACACACACAGTGGTTTTAAAAATTGTAGGTACTTTAAAATATTGGTGGCATTGTTGCTGTTCATATGATATATTTTATAACTACTACCTTCCTGGAGTCTGAGTCTTTAAACAAATACATTTCTTATCTAAAATGAAGAAATTTAATTCATTATTTTCTCTGGGGCTTTCCAGACTTTTGAGAGAGAAGCTAAGTGACTCATTTGGTCCATAAAGCCATCATTTTTTAGCTTAGTGATTTCATGGATGGAATTTATTTCTTCACATGACTAAAAGCAAAGTATAAACTGAACATGATGCCAAAACACTAGACTTCAGTCAACACTTTTAAAGCCTAAAATTTCAAATAGCGTTTCTGATAAACTCTCTGACTTTTAAGCAACTCAATGGAAGAACAACACTAAGAGCGCTGAGTTCCCCCAGCTCTATCTCAGGGCAATCTATAGATACCAGACGCTGCTGAGTGTAAATAAAAATACTGCTGTAAATACAGAGGCAAAAATGCCTCAGCACTAGGATGGCTTTGATGAGGAGCTCTGCCAGATTAGAGAACTGAGTCTGAGAGCCAAGCATTGACTGACGCAGAAGCTGGGGTCCTACATCTGAACCCTCCCATCACGCACACTTAGAGCAAACTCTGACAATATCCAGACCATTGGTACAGGTGGCACTGTTGACCCACCATCACGGGGGTTTTCCTGAGTCCTTTTTTTTTTTTTTTTTTTTTTTTGCTGTACGCGGGCCTCTCACTGCTGTGGCCTCTCCCGTTGCGGAGCACAGGCTCCGGACGCACAGGCTCCGCGGCCATGGCTCGCGGGCCCAGCCGCTCCGCGGCATGTGGGATCTTCCGGGATCGGGGCACAAACCCGTGTCCCCTGCATCGGCAGGCGGACTCTCAACCACTGCGCCACCAGGGAAGCCCTCCTGAGTCCTTTATACATCTTCCTGCATCTCCCTACATCTCCCTAGTTACCATATGTAGGTGACTGGCTTAGGGGTGCGGCTACGTCCTTTGTGTCAAGAGGCCTGTCCCAGGGGACCAAACTTGTAACTAATCCATAGGTTAACCAGCTGGTTGGGGGTAGAATTCCAATTGCTCCACAACTCATGGCTCTGAAAAGTTGGCTAACATCCCCCTGCTCCAGGGCCGGGGAATCCGCTCTGAAGTGTTCTCTCCCTCACTGGCCATCCCTCACATAGGCTCTCCTACTGCCTAACCTTTGCCCTTTCTAATTGCCCTGATCTCATCCCAACCTCCATAGCTGTGTTTAAAGTCCACCTCTGGGGAACACACAGAGTGAGTGCTCCAGATAATTCCTTTCCCAGTCCTGCTCGGCATCTGGCCGGTTGGCCGTGTACCCAGACTTCCTGGGACACTGGCTGGGGTTTGAGGAGGGACCTCACTACCTACCTGGCTACAGGATGACGCTGGCCACTAGCTTCTTGATTTTGTGGCTCAGCCTGGAGGGTGGCCTGGCTCAGAGTGACACCAGCCCTGACGCAGAGGAGTCCTATTCAGACTGGGGCCTTCGGCACATCCGGGGCAGCTTTGAATCTGTCAACAGCTACTTCGATTCCTTTCTGGAACTGCTGGGAGGGAAAAATGGAGTCTGTCAGTACAGATGCCGATATGGTGAGTGCACGGTCTCTCTTCCGGTGAGACTGTCACTGGTGGACCTGTGAAGAACCTGAGCAGGGCCACAATCTGTCATGCACTTTTTCCTGTTATCCACCTCTTTGAGGGGTGCCAGATTCAGCAACTAAAAATATAGGACACCCAATGAAATTTGAATTTCAAATAAACAGCCAAAACTTTGTTAAAATATGTGAGATACTTGGGACACACTTATAGTGCCAAATTACTGGTTGTTTATCTGAAATATAAATTTCACCGAGCTTCCTGTGTTTTATCTGGCAAACCTATTCCAAGGAGTTTTGTGAGAATTGTTTCCCTGGGGACAATTTAATGGGTTTATTGTGAGGCAGGTAGGTACTTAGGAAAAGGTGGCAAGGGTGCGGAGAAGGAATAAGAGGTGTCTTAGGGAGGTGTTCCTAGGGATGGAAACTAAGCTGAACATTCAGGGAAAATTCTGCCAGAAAACTCTGAGCTTCCTCAGTTACTCTGCTCCTAGCTTGGAAATGGATTCATCTCTCCCCCTGAATGCAGTTCACACCTTCCTTCCAGATCTGTCAGTCTCTGATCAATTTGCCTAACCCCCCACCCCTCACCCCACAAGAGAGCTGTCCCTGCCTCAGTCAGCAGTGGCAGTCCTTTGGTGGGTAGGATGGGTGTCTGCCAGCTGCCTCTGTCCACCAGCAGGCCTGGGGATGTGGAACTGAATTGGGTAGGAGCACTACCTCACCTGAGTTGTAAAGAGGGTACATGGGAGCCTGCATGCAGGTCTGGCTGCAAAAGAACAGACCCTGTGGCCAGCTCTTCCTTCACCTTGCGCTGGAATTCAGTGTAATGGGAGCAGAACGTGGAGCCCTGGACCTTGCAGCTGGGAGGCAAGGGGTAACTTCAAACGCAAACGAAAATATTTCTGAAAGATACACAGCCTCATACAGCATTTGCTTCACTGTTTAGTTTATCAGATGTTTCATCATGGGATTAAAAGATGAAAATGGTGAGTTTAGCCTAACAGGAAAACACTTGAGAAATATTTTCTCCAGACACTCAACAGATAAAACTCAGCTTGGAGAGAGACTCAAAAGAGCTACACACTTGCTGGACTCACCCAAACAGCCTCGCAGTACCTTTTTACCTTTGAGCGGGGGAAATCCCTTCCTTATAAACAGGGAGTGACGAAGAGACCATGGTTAATCCTCCAGAACCCAAAGTTTTACAGCACAGAAGCTTTCATCTCAGAGGGGAATGTTGAGAAAAGGAAGCTGCAGCGTCTCTGTGAAGATTCCATAGGATAAATCTGTGCTAGGACCCACCTGGACCGCTAGCAATGTCTTTGTCCAAGGTGTGTTAGACTAATGCAGAGATGCCTTGTCACAGGGACTGTTCTCACCTAGTTTGCATGGATGGGGCAGGAAAGGGTTAACTCACTTCAGATATTTGATCAACACTGGTGCTATTTTCCTTCCTGGAGGCAACACAAGACTTAGGTCTGTGGCTTAGCAAATAGATAACCGCAGGATTTTTTTTTTTTTAAGGTAAACGAGAACCAAACCCTCTTTTTCTCTAGCAAAACAGCGTTAAAAGATTTTAGCAAATTTTGGTTGCAAGCCTGCACCTGGGTCAGTCGATGCAGCAGCCACGGGTGGGGGATGGGAATAGTCAACAGAGAGATTACAGGAACACAAATAACTCCACTCACTCTACCAAACAGGACCTGTCCGACCAGGGGTCTGAAAAACACGTAGGAAATAGGGGGTTAAGCCTTGTTACCTCTGGAACGCAGCAGAGCCAAGAACCTGGAGGTTGTGCCCAGGCAGTACAGAACTTCTTCTCAAGTTGATTGTGGATCAAGGAGGCTTTTGAACAGATAACGCCTAATAACTAACTGAGTCTCTGTTTGCTTTGTGATACACTTCTTGTGCACAAAGCTTCTCTTTCTGTAAAAGAAACTCGCTGTGCTGCAAATCCCCTGAAGGGCTTGTTTAAACGGACTGCTAGCCCTCACCCCTCTTATACTGATTGGGTAGGTCTGGGGTGGGACCAGAAAATTTGCATTCTTAAGAGTTCACAGGTGATCCTGCTGCTGGTGGTCCTGGGACCATGCTTTGAGGAAAAAACTGCTTTAAAAACTGCAATTTTTTTGTGTGTGTGTCAGAAGGAACAATTTAGCAACAGTTAGTCTACAAGAAAAAAAATTGCCATTTGATAGGTACTTACCACTGCTTAAAACAGTGGTTCCTACCTTGCTCTGCACTTAGAATCACCTGGGGGGTGGGGTGGGGGGGCGGCTTTAAAAAATGCCTGCTGCCCAAATCAATTAAATGGGAATCTCCATGGATTGGACCTAGACATGGTTATTTTTAACGTTTCCCAAGTGATTGCAAAGTGTGACCAAGGTAGAGAGCACTATTTAAGGGGTCATTCAGCCCATAGGTTGTTCAGACAGGCAAAGGTATATTTGTATCCTGCTAGCCTACACTAGCGTATCAATATTGCTTTCCACACTTCTTGTATCTACAATTCGTTTTCAGGTCAACACACAACATCTGAACTTGCCAAATGATCGGGCTGTAAATGTAATGAGATTCAGCATGGATAAATAGCATACATGGTACAACTGGTTTAAGGGGTCTGCACTAATGTGAACACAATTCCCTCTCCCATCTCAGGGATTCTGATTCAGTAGGTCTGTGCTAGGAACTGCACATGTGGTCCTCGAACCAGACTTTGAGAAATACTAGTAATGGAAAAATCAGGGGTTTGTACTGGGGGTGGGGGTGGGGGTGGGGAATCTCATTGTTGATGACCTTGGGCAAGTTACGTCTCTCAACCTTTGTTTCCTCATGTTTATAACTAATGTTAATAATACCTACCTTACAAGGCTGTTGTAAGAATTAAAGATAATATATATAAAGAATTAGTGCCATATGGAACATGGCAGGTACCAAACAAATTTTATAAATGTTATGAGAAAGTCTGGTGAACAGGTTAACTATGCATTCGGATTCTTCAGATTCCCTTTCAAAATAAAACTAAAAAACATGAAATCCCAGTGGCTGGACAACATCCTCTCAGCTTCTGGAAGAAATCATCAAGTGATGATTTAGGTGTTCTGTGCCTTTATGAAGGTCTGTGAGGCAGAATTTCTGTGTCTTGGAAATCATGATTTAAGCTATCAACCACACTGTCACACTTTGATAAAAGGACCTCATGATGATTTTCTTCTTGGGTTTAGTTCTAGGAAGAAAGGTATCCTTAAATATCAGCGTTCTTATTTTCAGGAGAACTTTTTATCTGAAACTTTTTATTTGAAATCTTAGAGCAAAATTCTATGAACCTGTGAGTTTATACGTTTTTCTAGACAAAGAATTCACAGCCTTCATCAGATTCTTAGAGGACCTGTGGCCCCCCCCAAAAAAACAGCTACTGACTTAGAGAGCAAAGGTTGTTCTCAAGAAGGGTGAGGAAATGTCCAGGTTTGCCAGTGGTGGAGGGAAGGGGTGCGCGTTCCTGGAACGTGGGACTTTAAATACTAAAACAAGCATGGTCCCAGGCAAACCAGGACAAGTCGCTCGCCTTACCTCATGCAGTAACTTAATCTGTTTTAGTGACTGAAATAGAGTTTATTGCTTCAGTTAAATTGTCACAGTTCTGTTTTGTTCCCTTGTTGTGTTCCTCATGCTGTATTTGAGGGTTTCTGGCAGGAAGCAGGATGTGCCCTTCAAATATGGCCCTTGGACTCCTAGGCAGACCTCTAGTGGAGCACACAGAGCCACTTCTGCGGGAACAAGCTGGGTGGGGAGAAGGGCCACACCCTCCTAAGAGGCTTAACCCTTGGCCTGGGTGATAAAGCGCCAGACATTTTTACTCATTTTTCAGTGACAAAACAGAGAGAAAAACAGAGGGGCCCGGGAAGCAGCGGACCTTCCTGCGGGTAGAACTTTCGGGTTTCATGCCTAACTCCCTCATTTGTCTTTTAAGTGTTTTGTGGAGTTTCACTTTATGCAGAAGTTTTAAATTTTCCTAAGAACCAGTCTATCAGTCCTTTTCTTTATAGCTTCTGCATTTTTTGTCTTGCTTAAAAGACCATCCTCACATCAAGATCATAATAACATTCGGCTCTTTTTTTCTGTGAAAGCATCTGTAGCTAATACATAAGGAATGAATGTTGCTGTGTTCTGAAAGAAAACTTTTTTGTGAGCACTAAAGTTTTAATTTCAAATAATTTTCATATGTCACACAATATTATCCTTGTTTTGACTTTTCCCCCAATCATTTAAAAATATAAAAATCATTTTTATCTGGCAGGTTATACAAGAACAGGCAATGGGCTGGACTTGGGTCAGTGTTTGCCAAGCCCTCATCCAGAAGATCGGATGGTCAGCCTCCAACTCCTATAAATAGCCAAAACCAAAAAATAAATTAGTTTGTGGACATTGTACATTATTGATGCCTAGACTCAAAACATCAAACTGAAAAGACTCAACACAACTCAAATCTGCTCCAACTGTAATATGAGGATATAGTACCTGATTTCTGTCTGGACTCAAACCATCACCTTTTTTCTTAGAACTTTTAATTCAAGCTTCAAACAGAATTTCTACAGCTTTTGTAAAATATTAAAATAAAAAACTGTCATCAATATCAGGCCAGGTGGGACGTATCTATAGTTGGTGTCCCATTAGCTTTCAAACTGGGATATCAGAGTTTTATCTTCTGTGAGTTACCAACTGCAAAAAAGGCAGAGGGTAACTCAGGAAACTGGACAGAGTCTGCTGCAAAAGCCCTTTATCAGCGAAATTATTAAAGAGTTAAATTTCACCATCAAATTTAGACATTTGTTTCTTCACTGAAAATTTTTTCCTGATTTCTATAAAGCTAGTGTAGGTAGAACATTTGTAAAAGAACAATCTGAAGAAAAAATAAAATCACCATAGTCTCACCTCCAAGAGACAATACGCTTAAATTGTATGACATAGTGTAATTATTTTCATATGTGTAATTTGATTACTAATATTATTTAATACACTTTACCCATTCCCGTATTCCTAGTACTACAAACACACACACACACACACACACACACACACACACACGGCAGGTTAGTAGAGTATCAATGCTAAGTTATATTTCTCAAGACCTTTGAAAAGTAATGCAGGGACTACTGGTGGGCTGGTGGATTCTGTCAACAAGTACAGGACCTCTCCATTACAAATAACAAGAAAGACGGGGTGGAAATAAAATATTAAAACAAAAAACACACACTCAACCTAGAATGAAATAAAGGGAAAACTTCAAGTTCCAGAAATGAAGGGGAAACAAAAAGCCAAAGTGGTAGCAGGAGCTGATGCTGCCATGGCCCTTGGGGGTGTCAGTCTGGAACATATATAGACTCCAGGGGCTGAGGAATGGGCTTTATTGCTCATACAGAGAGAGGAAAAGTAAATTTCACCTGTAAGAATTGGGAAGTTGGAACTGAACAGTCTGCATAAAGCTTAGAGCCTGAGAAACTGTCTAGTCCGTTTAAAAGGGATTAGATTATTGGATTATCCAATATTCCAAGAAGTAGCAAGAATGCTTTCTGTCCACCTGGGGCTGGAGCTTGGAGGAGGAATAAAGAACATCCACTAAGAAAAATCACTACCTGGGCTTCCCTGGTGGCGCAGTGGTTAAGAATCCACCTGCCAATGCAGGGGACATGGGTTCAAGCCCTGGTCCATGAAGATCCCACATGCTGTGGAGCAACTAAGCCTGTGCACCACGACTACTGAGCCTGCGCTCTAGAGCCTGTGAGCCACAACTACTGAAGCCCACGCACCTAGAGCCTGTGGTCCGCAACCAGAGAAGCCACCGCAATGAGAAGACTGCGTACTGCAAGGAAGAGTAGCCCCTGCTTGCTGCAACTAGAAAAGGCCTACACACAGCAATGAAGACTCAATGCAGCCACACACACACAAAAAATCACTACCTGAAGCATACACTAGGCATAGGTGAGGAATCTGAATCTATACAGGTGGCCTGGTGTGAGTATCCCAATCTGAGAAATTAACATAAAGACATGTGTCTCACTTATCTTGGGACTCCCAGAGCCACAGCAAAAGCAATTAGGGACTACTCTGTAGTATGTGACACAGGGCACAGGAATTCATTTAGAAAAACAAGCCCTCCTGAAAACAATTATATACCATTCGAAAAGATAATCCACCATGCAGGAGAGTCAGTAGACGTTAAAAAATGAAACGGCATCCCAAGGACTGGAGATAATAAAAAATAACAACATTTGAAATTATTAAAGAAATAAAAGAAGCAATAGAAAACATAATTAAAAAACAGAACTCAATGAAAACAAATACACAGATTTAAAGAACATTTACATAGAACTCCAAGAAATGAAAATTATAGTCAGCAAAAGAAAAAAACTCAGTGGATGGGTTACATAGCAGATAACCTAGCAGTCAGTCAACCTAGAGATAATTAGTAAAATGGAAAATAAATTTGGTGAAGCTAGTAAAAATTCAGTACAGAGAGAAAAAGATAGAAAATATGAAAGAGAGATTAAGATATATGAAGGACAGGATTAAAAAGACTCACCATTCAGTATAAGAGGCCCAGAAGGAGAAACTATAGAGAATGAAGAAAATAAAAAATTCAGACAAGGGCTGTGAATTCTCCAGAGGTGAAAGACACCCGAGTCTTCAGATTGTTCCAAGTGGGGTAAGGATACACAGTCCGCCTATAGATACATTGTAGTGAAACTGTGGGAATTGAGGAAATTGGAATTTTTGTGCATTTCTGGTGGGAATGCAAAATGGTACAGCTGCTGAAGAAAGCCTGCTGATAGTTCCTGAAAAAGTTAAACAGAATTACTATGTGACCCAGCAATTCCACTCCTCTGGTATGTATACCCAAAAGAACTGAAAACAGCTATTCAAACAAATACTTGTACAAAATTATTCATAGCAGCACTCTTCACAATAGCCAAAAGATGGAAATGACCACCACGTTCATCAATGGTGGATGAATAAACAAACTGTGGTAGATCCAGAGAATGGAATATTATTCAGCCATAATAATAATATGGATGAACTGTGAAAGATGGAGCGTGACTGCTAAAGATGGGTACGGGGATGATAAAAATGTTCTAAAATTAGATTGTGGTGATGGTCTCACAACTCTGTGAAAAGCTAAAACCCATTGAATTACACACATTAAACGGGTGAACATATAATATATTAATTACATCTCAATAAAGCTGTCGTAGAAAAAAAATGTAATGAAAAAGAGATGCAAATCATAATGGCAACTGCAATAGTTAAGTATTGTTGAGTAGCAGGTGACCCCCAAACTTAGCAGCAGAAAATAACAAACATTTATTGTATCACACAGTTTCTGAGGGTCAGGAATCTAGGGGCTCCACTGGGTGTTTCTGGCTCTGAGTTTCTCATAAAGTTGTAGTCACACTGCCTGTTGATATTACAGTCTCTGAAGATATGACTGAAGCTGGAGATCTCCTTCCAAACTCATGTGGCTGTTAGCAGGAAGCTTTAGTTTTTTACCAATGGACCTTTCCATGACAGAAGTTGTAGCCTTTTTTTTTTTTTGACATCTTTATTGGAGTATAATTGTGTTACAATGTTGTGTTAGTTTCTGCTGTATAACAAAGTGGATCAGCTATATGTATACATATATCCCCATATCCCCTCCCTCTTGCGTCTCCCTCCCACTCTCCCTATCCCACCCCTCTAGCTGGTCACAAAGCACCAAGCTGATCTCCCTGTGCTATGCAGCTGCTTCCCACTAGCTATCTGTTTTACATTTGGTAGTGTATATATGTCAATGCTGCTCTCTCGCTTCATCCCAGCTTACCCTTCCCAGAAGTTGTAGTCTTTTATAATGTAATCTTGGAAGCAACATGGCTCCACTTCTGCCATATTCTGTTGATCACACAGACCAACCCTAGGACAATACACAAGGTTATGAATACCAGGAGATGGGGATCACTGAGGGCCACCTTGAAACACCATCATATACACATGTTGTACCACAGCAACAAATACCCAAATAGACTGTGGCAGAGACTGCTTATTGTCCCCCTTTTCTACATTCAGAAGCCCTCCTCCCAACTTCCAGCAGGGCTCATGGCTGCCTCCATTGAAGAAAAACTTCATTTCCTAGCCCACCTTTGCAACTAGGTGTTGCCATTTGATTAAGGTCTGGCCAAAGGGAAGTAAGATGAAGTGATTGTGTAGCATTCTGGAGTGTGTTTATTTATTTATTTTGCGGTACGTGGGCTTCTCACTGTTGTGGCCTCTCCCGTTGCGGAGCACAGGCTCCGGGCACGCAGGCTCAGTGACCATGACTCACGGGCCTAGCCGCTTTGCGGCATGTGGGATCTTCCCGGACCGGGGCATGAACCCGTGTCCCCTGCCTTGGCAGGCGGACTCTCAACCACTGCACCACCAGGGAAGCCCTGGAGTGTGTTTATTAAAGAGAGGAGCTCTGACCTTTCCACCTCCTTCTTCCATCCTGCTGCTTGTAATATGGATGTGTTGGCTGAAGCTCCATCTTGGACCATGAGAGTCAGGGCTAAATTCCAGGGCTGGTAGAGCTGAAGGCTAGAAGCAGCCTGGGTTCCAGAAAAGGTCAGATTTATCATTCCAGTCTTCTGAGCCTTAATTCTGGATCTTGATGAGATATCCTATCTTGTTTAAGCATCTGAATAATACAGTATGTAGGAGGTATAATAAATACATGGAGAAAATTATAACACTCTGTTGAAAGACATAAAGGAAGACCTAAGTAAATAGAAAGCTATATTAGGCCCATGTTTGGGAATTCAGAATATTATAAGAAAGTCAGTTGTCTCCAAATTAATCTATAAATTCAATGTATTTTAAATACAAATCCTCATTTCGTCTCTTGTAGACATAATCTACATGTCTCATGTAGACTAATTGGACTCTCAAATTCATATGCAAGAGTAAAAGTCCAAGAGTAATGAAGGCAGTTTTTAAGAATAATAAGGAGGGAGGGCTCTAAAGCATAGACTTCGTACCTAAAAATTAAAACAGAAAGATGGGAAAAAAAAAAGAAAAATGGGGTGCAAAGGGGCTTCAACTGTAGTTACACCATTTAATTAAACAGAAGAAATACAGCATGTTTGGCAAGTTAACATTCATTGTGTTTGTGTAGTGGGTACATGGGTATTTGTTTCTCTGACTTCGGTTTTGAAATATTTCATAATACAAAATAATTGAAAATAAAATACCTGGCAGGAGAAGATTAAAGAAAAGAAAGAGGAAATGCCATGTGTCTCACTTGGAGGATTAATTCTTAGCTTATTTCCTCTGTCTTCTGTTATGTCTTGCATCTCCTACACAAGGCAAAGGAACTGGGGAAAGAACATGGGCTTTGGAGACAAACAGGATATCTGGATTTATATCCCAATTCCCCCCACTTTCTATATGACTCAGACAAGTCACAAAACCTCTTAGCCCCATATTCCTTATCTGGATAATGGGATAAAAATACTCACTGCAGATGACTGTCCTGAGGTCATCTCAGGTCAAGGTTATATTTATCTATAATGACTACCCTTGACACACTGACAAAGCTTCTCTGTATGCATTTGCAAGATTATAAAATTACCCAAAAGCCAAGTAGGAGAAACCAAGAAATCCAAAGCTTTTCAGATAGTTTTGCCTTAGTTCTGTGACACAAATGCCTAAAATGTTTCATTGGGGTGTTTTCTTTGCCCTTTGGTAAACAATGCTTTGTCTGCATTTATGGAATCTTGCAAAATTTCCTTCACGCTATTCTAAGAAAGTTTGTGGTACTGTTGTTGTTGTGTTTTTTTTCCGGTACACGGGTCTCTCACTGTTGTGGCCTCTCCCGTTGCGGAGCACAGGTTCCGGATGCGCAGGCTCAGTGACCATGGCTCGTGGGCCCAGCTGCTCCGCAGCATGTGGGGCCTTCCCGGACCGGGGCACAAACCCGTGTTCGCTGCATCGGCAGGCAGACTCTCAACCACTGCGCCACCAGGGAAGCCCTGTGGTACTGTTTTAATTCTGATCCCTTAAGTGTATGATCAGGTCTTTGTGCATAGTATGTGGTCTTACAGTGGATAGAAGAATGAGAAACCTTGAGTTTCAGTTTGGTTTTGCCACAGACCTTATCTTCAAGGTCGTGCATGTAAGAAACATTAGAATTGTTAGTAAGTAAGCACTCATAAAATTCTTCAATATTTGGAGAAAAACGCCAACCTGGTCTGAAGATTATTACTCTTTTATGATGTCATCATAATCATCATCACCACCTAATTTAAGTCTGGTGAGGAGCAGTGACTTTTTCTTTTAATTAAAAAAATTTTTTTCTTTATTTATTTTATTTTCTGCTGCGTTGGGTCTTTGCTGCTGCACGCAAGCTTTCTCTAGTTGCGGCGAGTGGGGGCTACTCTTTGTTGTGGTGCGTGTGCTTCTCACTGCGGTGGCTTCTCCTGTTGCGGAGCACGGGCTCTAGGCGTGTGGGCTTCAGTAGTTGTGGCACACAGGCTCAGTAGTTGTGATTTGCGGGCTCTAGAGCCCGGGCTCTAGATCCCAGGCTCAGTAGTTGTGGCGCATGGGCTTAGTTGCTCCGCAGCACGTGGTATCTTCCCGGATCAGGGATTGAACCTGTGTCCCCTGAATTGGCTGGTGGATTCTTCCCTGTGCCACCAGGGAAGTCCCATGAGCAGTGACTTTTAAAGGAAAAACTGAACATGCTTTTTAGATCATTTTTATTTGATGAATGTTCCCAAATGCTTAATTTCTAAACATTTCTTCTCGCTTCTTTCCTCTCTTTCCCCTGCTAGGAAAGGCACCAATGCCCAGACCTGGATACAAGCCTCAGGAGCCCAACGGCTGCAGTTCCTATTTCCTGGGTCTCAAGGTACCAGAAAGTGTATGTACACCACCATTGTTTTCTTAGTTGGTTGGTTTTAATTAAAACTAATCCAAGAGTTACCACTTATGGAACTCAACACTTAAGGAACATGACTGAGAAATATGATTAGTATTTTAAATTGGATACAGAGAAAGGGAGGTATTTTTCAAAGAAAGTTTCTGATTTCCTTTCCTCAGAGGCAGCTATCCCCCAGATAAGCCGTTGTGTGGTGAACTCTGAAAGCACCAATGCAAATATCAGCTGAGCCTTAGTGAACCAAACATAACTTAATTTGAAATACATCTGACAAGTTTGACTTATTTAAATTGGTGAGACTTTCCAGTGATGTACTGGAGCAAACTGGTACTGACCAGGACCAGTGAGGGCTGATTGCTGTATCCTCAGCACTTTTGCAAGCGGCTGACTTGGTGACGGTACCGTCAAATCAACTATGTTTGGAGTATTAACATCATAGGAACCTGCAAACACACCTCCACCCCCCCACACGCCCATACACACAACCAGCTACTGGCTAAACATTTATCATTTTGCCTCTGACCGTTTCTCAAACTGTCGACTTCCTCTAAAAACAAGGAATAATTAATTTCTTTTAAGACCCTTTGGAAGCCCTTTTACCTTTTTCACTTTAGAAAAGAGGTATCATGTAAAATGTAGGTAGAAGGATTTCATATCTAAAATCATAGTTTAGCTATGCCTTTAGTTGGTGTCTTAATCAGGCTAAACTTCACTTTTCTGCTGGTTCAAAAGATTTTTGTAGTCATTTTCTAAGCAGCATAATGTTTATTTTTCTAACTAAAATGCTGCTCACCCATGTAGCATTTTTGTGCAAATTGAAAAAAAGTTCCCTTTCCTCAAGATGGTATTCTTCCATTTGTCAGAAACTAAGCTTAGGGCTTCCCTGGTGGCGCAGTGGTTGAGAGTCCGCCTGCCGATACAGGGGACATGGGTTTGTGCCCTGGTCCGGGAAGATCCCACATGCCGTGGAGCGGCTAGGCCCGTGAGCCATGGCTGCTGAGCCTGCGTGTCGGGAGCCTGTGCTCCGCAACGGGAGAGGCCACAACAGTGAGAGGCCCGCGTACCGCAAAAAAAAAAAAAAAAAAAAAGAAACTAAGCTTAATATACTGATTTTGTAAGAAAAGGAAATGCCTGCCACTGGCTGGATATTTTTCTTAATAAATATATAAATCTATGATGTCTTGTGGGAAGGTGCCCCCTTAGATATGACACTCTTGTTCACTGAACAACCTTCACAGCTGTACGCCTAACCTGGTCCACAATCATCAATATGTGAATGGACACAGAAAACAATCCTTCCAAATATACATTAGAGAAACAATGTATTTTTGGCTAATATCTTTTACTTGATATCAATTTAGTAGCTAAGGAAGTGGTATGCACTCTATTTTGGGAGTAATGTCATTTTGTTTACTGGTACAAATATTATTTAGAACTAGTTCAAGAATTTCCAATTGAGTTGAATTGAACGATAGCCACTATACTCATCTAATTCTGTTACCTCTGTTATGATGTATTCTTAGGTTTAGGGGTGAGGTGCAAGCAAAGTAGTTTGCTTCAGGTATCAGATGATGGGAATTTACCCAGAATTGCTGAGTCCAGGCCTTTGCCTAGTCTAATGAGTTAGATTATCTCTTAATGTAATAATGCTTTGTTTTGGTTTTTGCTTAAAAGGGCATTTTAAACTACCAAAGTCCATATTCTGCTCTAGGTGGTCTTGTAGTAAAAGTTCAAGCAAGAGAACACTTAAGGAGACCCAAGAAGAAAGAATCTATGATAGCTGGTTAATCAATTCCCACCCATATCTTGAAATCAGATTTTCACAGCTTCCATCCAAGTCTATGTATATATTATGAGAAGAACTGCAAAAGATCCATGTCTATGGAAGCAACCTAAGTGTCCATCGACAGATGACTGGATAAGGAAGATGTGGCACATATATACAATGGAATATTACTCAGCCATAAAAAGAAACAAAATTGAGTTATCTGTAGTGAGGTGGATGGACCTAGAGTCTGTCATACAGAGTGAAGTAAGTTAGAAAGAGAAAAACAATACTGTATGCTAACACATATATATGGAATCTAAAAAAAAAAAAACAAAGAACCTAGGGGCAGGATGGGAGTAAAGATTCAGACCTACTAGAGAATGGACTTGAGGACATGGGGAGAGGGAAGGGTAAGCTGGGACAAAGTGAGAGAGTGGCATGGACATATATACACTATCGAATGTAAAATAGATAGCTAGTGGGAAGCAGCCGCATAGCACAGGGAGATCAGCTCAGTGCTTTGTGACCACACAGAGGGGTGGGATGGGGAGGGAGGGAGGGAGACGCAAGAGGGAAGAGATACGGGGATATATGTATATGTATAGCTGATTCACTTTGTTGTAAAGTAGAAACTAACACACCATCGTAAAGCAATTATACTCCAATAAAGATGTTTAAAAAAAAAAAGATCCATGTTTAAACTCACCCTGTTCTCATCTGTTTTATAAACCACAGAATGATTACTCTTGTTTAATCACTTATTGTATCATGTCCCTTCCTTCCTCAAGAGTCTTTATCAAATCTAACTTGCTATTTTGGATGTCAAGGCCATCTATCAACTTGCCTTTCTCCTTAATTAAAAAAATATATATATATATAAAATAAAAATATATAATACATCACCCTGAAAAGACCCTTGAAAGACTAAACAAACTAGTTGACTTGCTCATATATGATATGCTCATTATTTCCTTTCTTTACCTGCTGTATCTTAAGTCTACCATCATCTCTAATAATCCTTTCAAAAAAATTCCTGTTTGGTAACTCTACATGTGGCAGTTTATGAACTTAGTTTATGACACATTTGTAATTGTTTATAGGATGCTTTATAAATGTGTGTGTGTGTGTGTGTGTGTGTGTGTTACTTTGTGGTTTGATCATAGTCCCCTTGTGGTCGGGAACTATGTTCTATCCCCACTCTGCTCCTCAACACATACAAACACATATACACATACTTAAAACAGTGCTGCATGGGATGGATCCCTGATAAATGCTGGTGACCTCTTCATGAACTGAGGCTTAATTTTTCATACTTCTGAGCCTTGGAATCTTTTGTTTAAACAAAATCTCATTTAGCATAGGTTTTAGTTGAATTTGCAAGTCTTGAAGCTATGCCCTCTTGCCTAACTTTCTGATTTCTATTTTTAGCACTATAGTGGCCTGTGAATTTGAAAATTACTAAACCCTAAAAGAAAAAGAAGAAAAGTGGGCCATTCAAAGTTATTAAACTAATAATTAGATCATGATCAAAACTTAGCATCCTGTGACTGTCAACCTGATGTATTCTTTCCAGTCATCGGTGCTTCTGAATTGATCTGAATCTGTAACAGGAATTTGAGAACAAGGTAGGCAAGGTTGCCTAAGGTCCTTGGTCTAAACGTGGCATTTTCTTCCTTCACTTTTCCTCAGATGGACTTGGGCATTCCAGCAATGACCAAGTGCTGCAACCAGCTGGACGTCTGTTATGACACTTGCGGTGCCAACAAGTATCGCTGTGATGCAAAATTCCGATGGTGTCTCCACTCTATCTGCTCTGACCTTAAGCGGAGTCTGGGCTTTGTCTCCAACATAGAAGGTAGGACTCTTAAGTGCATCTACCCGTGAGCAGGGAGTTTTGTTCCTGTTTTCACACAGAAATGTAGCCAGAGCCCTTTTACTCAAAGAGACCATCAGAGCTCACTGATCTTTCATAATAGAACTCTGTGAACAATGCAAGCAAGGGGGAAGGAAGATTCTGGGCAATCCTTCACTGAAGTTCCTGCTGTCCTGCCCAGGAGCTGCTGGCACCACTCCTGATGGACAGGGCCATACCAAAGCCTTCCCAGAGAAACAAAATCTATCCTCTAAGGACAGAGCAAGAGTTGCCCAACTGGCTTTCATTATCCATTCCACTGTTAAATAATTTTCCATATCAGGAATTATTCTGTATAGGACTACGTGGTTGGGTTTAAGCCTTTTTTTTTTCTTATTTTATTCTCATCAGGGAAAGAATTTTAATTTAAAAATCTATCTTTTTTGTGTAAAGGTCTCTATATCTTTGAGGATAATTATTTTCAAACAACTGCTTACCTACCTAATTTCTAGCACTGATTCTGTAATTTCTTTTTCCTAATTTACCTTAGGAAAAGTTGTAATCTTTTAGTTTCTGAAGCCCGAACATTACATCCAGGTATTAGCATTGTATATTTTTAGACAGTGAAGTTTGAAATTCAGGCTTATGAAGAGCTGGCCCCATGCCACCGAGAAAGTCAGCCACAGGAAGAATCTTGGATCTTGTTATAGATCAATGTCTAGAGTGTCGTCCTGAAGTGAATGTGTGAGGGCTTGAAAATATGAATAATTAATTAGGCCCTGTAAAAGAGAGTATCATTCTATCTGTACCTACAAAAGGTGAAAAAGTGCCTGCTGCTAATCTAAGGTCAGGTCAAGTTACTCCCTCCAAGCAACATCCTATTGATTCTTTCTCCTAAATATCTCTTTGATATATCACTTGCCTGGTTACTACAGATTAACACAATCTCTGGGTCCCATCCAATCTATTGACCCCATAGAGAGCAGGTATATTTTCATACCAGACGAATCTGATCATCTCCACCCTCCATGTAAGTCCTTCAATAGGTTCCTCTTCCTTAGGATTAAATCCAAGTCCTTAGCATGACATTCATAGCCCTTTCTGATTCAGTCCTAGCCTACCTCTCCAGCATCATCTTGCTTATTTCTGATTTCTTTCCTGACTTCTGCTATTCCAAACTATGTGGGTTGATGGCGCAAATCTTTCTGCCTCTTCAGTTCCCTCTGCTTGAAATACTCTGATTCTTCATTTTTTTGTTGCTGTTCAGTTTTATTGAGATATAACTCACATACTATACAATTCAAACATTTAACTGCTTTTAAAAATATGTTCACAGAGTTATGCAATCAGCCCCACAATTAATTTTAGAACATTTTCATCACTCCAAAAAGAAACTCTAGAGCCATTAGCAGTCCCACTACATCGTTCCCATGGCTAGCTCTAGGCAACCATTAGTCTGCTTTCTACCTCTATAAATTTGCCTATTCTGGACAATTCATATAAATGGTATCATAAAATATGTGGTCTTCTGTGACTGGATTCTTTCACTTGGCAAGGTTTATCCATATTGTAGCATGTATCAGTATTTCATTCCTTTTTATTGCTGAATAACATTCCATTGTATGGATATAATATGTTTTCTTTATCCATTCATCAATTGATGGACATTTGGGTTGTTTCCACTTTTTGGCTATTATGAATAATTCTGGTATGAACATTTATGTACACGTTTTTGTGGTGACATGTTTTCGTTTCTCTTGGATATATATCTAGGAGGGGAATTTCTGGGTTAGATGGTAATTTTATGACAAACTGATTTTCAAAACAGCTATACCATTTCACATTCCCACCAGCAATGTATTATGGTTCCAATTTCTCCACATCCTTGTCAACACTTGTTATTATCTATCTTATTACAGACCCTAGTTGGTGTGAAGTTATATCTCATTGTGGTTTAGATTTGCATTTCCCTGATGGCTAATGATGTTGAGCATCTTTTTATATGCTTATTGGCTATTAAATAACTGCTTTGGAGAGATGTCTATTCATTTGCCCCCTTTTAATTTGGGTTATTTGTCTTTTTATTATTGAGTCATAAGACTTCTTGTATATATTCTGGATGCAAATCTTTTATCAGATATATGACTTGCAAATGTTTTCTCTCATTTTATGAGTTGATTTTTCACTTTCTTGATGATATAATTTGCAGCCCCAAAGTTTTACATTTTGATTAAGTCCATTTTATCCTTTAAAAAATTTTTTTCTTGTACTTTTGGTGTCATATGTAAAAAGGCTTAGCCTAACTCAAGGTCACAAAGATTTACTCCTAAGTTTTCTTCTAAGAGTTTTGTTTTAGCTCATATATTTAGACCTATGATACATTTTAGTTAATTTTTGTGTAAGAAAGGGGTCCAACTTCATTCTTTTGTATGTGGACATACACCATTTGTTGGAAAAGACTATTCTTTCCCACCATTTGTTCCTGCACCATTTGTTGAAAGAGACTATTCTTTCCCACAATAAATTGTCTTTGCACCCTTGCCAAAAATCAATTTGCCATAATTGCAGTGTTTCAATTCTAGACTTTCAATTCTATTCCATTGATCTATGCCAGTACCACACTGTTCCTATTATTGTAATTTTGTAGTAAATTTTGAAATCAGGAAGTGTCCTTCAACTTTGTTCTTTTTCAAGATTTCTTCAGATATTCTGGATCTCTTGCATTTCCATATGAATTTTAGGTTCAGCTTGTCAATTTCTTCAAGAAATGGCAGTTGGGGGCTTCCCTGGTGGCGCAGTGGTTGGGAATCTGCCTGCAAATGCAGGGGACACGGGTTCGGACCCGGTCCGGGAAGATCCCACATGCCGCGGAGCGGCTAGGCCCAGAGCGGCTGGGCCCGTGAGTCACAACTACTGAGTCTGCGCGTCTGGAGCCTGTGCTCCACAACAAGAGAGGCTGCGTTAGTGAGAGGCCTGCGCACCGCGATGAAGAGTGGCCCCAGCTCACCGCAACTAGAGAAAGCCCTCGCACAGAAACGAAGACCCAACACAGCCAAAAAATAAATAAATAAAAATTAAAAAAAAAGAAATGGCAGGTGGAATTTTGATAGCACTCTTGTTGACTCTGTAAATCCTTTTGAGGAGTATTGCCATCTTTTTTTTTTTTAAGATTTATTTATTATTTATTTTATTTATTTTTGGCTGCTTTGGGTCTTAGCTGCAGCACACGGGATCTTTGCTGAGGCATGCAGGATCTTTCATTGCGGTGCATGGGCTCTTTATCATGGTGCACAGGCTTCTCTCTAGTTGTGGCATGTGGGTTTTCTCATCTCTAGTTGTGGTGCGCAGGCTCCAGGGCGCATGGGCTCTGTAGTTGTGGTGCACGGGTTCCAGAGCACGTGGGCTCTGTAGTTTGCGGCACGCAGGCTCTCTAGTTGAGGTGTGCAAGCTCAGTAGTTGTGGTGCGTGGGCTTAGGTGCCCTGCAGCATGTGGGATCTTAGTTCCCTGACCAGGGATTGAACCCGTGTCCCCTGCATTGTAAGGTGGATTCTTTTGCACTGGACCACCAGGGAAGTCCCAAGGAGTATTGCCATCTTAACAAAATTATGTTTTCTGATCGATGAACATGAATATCATTCCACTTATTTGGGTCTTCTTTAATTTCTTTCAACAATGTTTTATAGTTTTCAGAGGACAGGTCTTATACTCTTTTGTTTAACTTGTTCCTAAGTATTTTATCCTTTTTGATGCTTTTTTTTTTTTTTTGGCTGTGTTGTGTCTTTGTTGCTGCATGCAGTCTTTCTCTAGTTGCAGCAAGTGGGGGCTACTCTTCATTGCGGTGCGCATGCTTCTCATTGCAGTGGCTTCTCTTGTTGCAGAGCATGGGCTCTAGGCATGCGAGCTCCAATAGTTGCAGCACGCAGCCTCAGTAGTTGTGGCACAAGAACTTAGTTGCTCCACAGCATGTGGGATCTTCCTGGACCAGGGATCGAACCCGTGTCCCCTGCATTGGCAGGTGGATTCTATTTTTATTTTTTCAGTTTATTTATTTATTTATTTATTTATTCCGGTATGTGGGCCTCTCACTGTTGTGGCCTCTCCCGTTGTGGAGCACAGGCTCCGGACACACAGGCTCAGCGGCCATGGCTCATGGGCACAGCCGCTCTGCGGCATGTGGGATCTTCCTGGACTGGGGCACGAACCCACATCCCCTGCATCGGCAGGCGGACTCTCAACCACTGCGCCACCAGGGAAGCCCTGGCAGGCGGATTCTTAACCACTGTGCCACCAGGGAAATCCCTTGATGCTATTATAAAGGGAATTGTTTTCTTAATTGTATTTTCAGATTATTTGCTGATAATGTATACAACTACAATTGATTTTTGTATACTGATCTTTAATCTTGCAACCTTACTGAACTCATTTATTAGTTCCAAGAAATTTTTAGTAGATTCCTTAGGCTTTTCTGTACACAAGATAATATCATCTGCATATTGTCTTCCTTTTCAATTTAGATGCCTTTTATTTCTTTCTCTTGCCAATTGCCCTGGCTAGAACTTCTAGTACAGTATTGAAGAGAAGTGGTGAGAACAATGTGGAGATTAAACAACATGCTACTGAACAACAATATGCCAAAGAAGAAATCAGAAGAGAATATAACATACCAAGACTTATGAGATGCAGTAAAAGCAGTCCTAAGAGGGAAGTTTATAGCAATAAATGTCAACATCAAAAAAAAGAAGGATCTCACATCAACAACCTAACTTTACACCTCTAAGAACTAGAAAAAGAAAAGCAAATGAAGCCTAAAGTTTGTAGAAGGAAGGAAATAAGGAAGATCAGGGTGGAAATAAATGAAATAGAGACTAAAAGGACAATAGAAAAGATCAGTTAAACTGAGAGCTGTTTTATAAAATAGATAAAATAGACAAAACTTTAGCTAGGTTGGCCAAGAAAAAAAAAAGGATGCAAATAAATACAATCAGAGATGAAAGAGGAAACATTAAAACTAATATCACAGAAATACAAAGAACCATAAAAGACTACCGTGAAAAATTATACACGAAGTTAGACATTCTAGAAGAAATGGATAAATTCCTAGAAACATACAACCTACCAAGAATGAATCATGAGGAAATAGAAAATCTGATCAGAACTATTACTAGTAAGGAGATTGAAGCAGTAATCAAAAATCTCCCAACAAACAAAAATTTAGGACCAGGAGGCTTCACTTTTTTTTTTTTTTTTTTTTTTGCCATACGCAGGCCTCTCACTGTTGTGGCCTCTCCCGTTGTGGAGCACAGGCTCTGGACGTGCAGGCTCAGTAGCCATGGCTCACGGGCCTAGCCGCTCCGCAGCATATGGGATCTTCCCAGACTGGGGCACGAACCCACATCCCCTGCATCGGCAGGCAGACTCTCAACTACTGCGCCAACAGGGAAACTCCTTGGCTTCACTTTTAAAGTGGCTTCAACATTCAAAGAAGAATTAGTCAGCCATTTAAATGGCTTCAACATTTAAAGAAGAATTAATACCAATCCTTCTTTCAAAAAGCAGACGAGGAGGGAACATTTCCAAAGACATTTTAAGAGGCCAGCGCTACCCTATTCCAAAACCAGATAAGGATACCACAAGAAAATAAAATTACAGGCCAATATCCCTGATGAATACAGATGCAAAAATCCTCCACGAAATATTAGCAACCTGGTTATTCAACCCACACTTGAATAGGGAAAGCTATAGGAAACATAGTAGTGTTATTTGAGGGAGTATTCTGAAAAAAAAAAAAAAGGTAAATTTTCCATGGCGTGAGCACAGTGATGTGGGGCATTCTGATTGCTAATCATGGTTTCTACATGGAGGCCCATAAAAGGAGGGCATCCCGAAGTGTGTTCTGCTTTACTAGATTGGATAGAAGCTCCTCTGAAAAAGCTTCTCTTAAATCTATTTTTTCATTTTAATTCTGTATTTGCATCCCTGCCTCTACTTTCCTCTGGGTATCATGTTATCCTTGGAAATACGCTGCCTCTTCAAAATTACTCAGACTACTTGGGGTAGTCTTGTATATTAACCTTTATATTTCTCTTAATCTTTTTCAAGTAGCCTGTGATTCTCTGGCTGATACTGTGTTCAACACTGTATGGACCTTGGGCTGCCGGCCCTTTATGAACAGTCAGCGGGCAGCCTGCATCTGTGCAGAAGAGGAGAAAGAAGACTTATGAGGAAGAGGTGATTCCTTTCCCGTTTTGAGTGACACCACAGCCATCAGTCTGGGAGATGGTAGTACGGCAGATGTGTCTCATTCTTTTTTCCAAAAGTTTGGATACCGCAGAGCAGGAGAAAGGAAACACTATTCTACAGCTGAAAAGCGAGTCATCGCTTGAGGAGAATTGGAAAAAAGACATGGAGTGATTTGAAGACTATGCTTCACTTTAACACTGGTCTCCCCAACCAAGACATATTTGCCTGGAAATTCAGTTCTTAAAGACTAAAATACCAGGATTCCTGGAATTAATAATTATATTCATAAGTGAAATTTTGGAGAGTCCAACCATTTGGGAGGCAATGACTTTCCTCTGGTCCATGTTTCAGCTGCCAGTAAGCATCTCACATTTAATAAAGTGTACTTTTTAGAAAATTTGAAAAGAGGTGAATGAATTCCATTATCACCAATATGCTTCCATTTCACTTAGAAGAGAACAGAACCCAACCTGGTAAGTTCCATCAATGATAACAGTTACTCCCACTGGTGCTTAAGAGATAAGAACAAGGCAAGGTCAGAGGCTTACCTGATTAAAGCCAATGGAGGTAGAGGTCAGATGGCGTTAGGCCTCTAAGGTTCCATTTTTTTCCTTCATTGAACTATTCCTGTTGAAATTTCCAATTACTAAGCGGTATTAGTGTCCTGTTAAGATCTGAGAAGCACTTGGTAAAAACTGCCACTGAAGACAGCTAGGAAAATCCCTGAAAACTGAGGGGAGTGAGAGACTGAGGGGAGTGAGAGACTGAGGGCCATTCCCTAAACTATGGTTCTCAGCCCTGATTGCAGATTAGAGTCACCTGAGGAGCATTAAAAAGCCAAAGAACCTCTGGGGGCGGGGGTGGTACCTACGTGTTGGTATTTTAAAAACACTCCCCAGTGATTCTGATGCACTGTGAGGCCTAAGGGCCACTAAAGTCAGGGATTGGCAAATGAAGGCCCATGGGCCAGATCAGGCCCAACACCTGTTCTGGTAAAGTTTTACTGGAACGCAGCCAGGCTCACATTTGTTTACGGCTGTTCCTGTGCTAGGACAACAGAGTTGAGTAGTTGTAACAGGGCCTGTATGGCCCAGGAAGCCTAAACTAGTTACCCTTTGGCCCTTTACAGAAAAAGTTTACCAATCTTTGATCTACATCATTTTCTCCCTTCCCTTCCTTTTGTTAATTAATTTCACTGGTTCCAATTCGAAGTGTTTGTTGCAGTTGTTTCTAAAAAAAAAAAAGAAGAAGAAAAACTGTTTTCTGATCTTATGTAAAGCCATAAAATGAATTGGCATGTTAAGAAAGCAGATTTAACTGCAGATAACATTAATCTCTGTGGTTTAGGATATTTATCTCAATAAAATTTATTAAGCACCTACAAAATAGAGTACGGTATAGTTTTATACCTTTTTCTATTGTCTTATCAGTCTGAGGGCATAGAATGCCAAATAACAAGGCACATGGTACCACATTTTAATTCTGTCTACAGTTCAGTCACTGAACCACTTAAATTTAAGTTAGTGAATTTATTAACATTTATTAATTGAAAATAGTTTATTTAAGACAGCATAAAAACCTCAGAGGAAAATATTGTGCAGGAGAAAATCCAAATAGTATTTTTTTAGTACACACTTACAGTGATAAACTTCCAAATCCCCTATAACTACTCTGTCTTTGAATGGAAATTTCAGGGTATAATTATTGTTTACATATTTAAAGAGTCAGTGGGTATTTAAGTCATAATTTCAAGCAACTATTTAATTTTTTTAAGTTCCTAATTTGAAATACTATACCGAACTTCTGATTTTAGTCATGCTACTGCATCCAACACTAGGTGTTTTACTGCAGGAAAGAAATGGGGGGCATGGGGTGAGCTGCTTTCTTGGTGCACAGCGCAGCTTTCCACATTAGGAAGATGAAGCCCCACCTGGGACAGGTTAGTCAGCAGTGAGGTGATCTTTCCCGACACAGTGGGCTAGAGTCAGAGTGAGTCAGTTCTGGGAGTTTGTCTAAACCCACAGTATAAGGTTTAAAGCAGCGCTGTGTTCTAGGGTGTCGGCTGGTGTTCTCAGAGGGCGAGGGGAGAATTCCAAAGAGATAGGCAGCCAGAAGTAGGACTCGGGTGGTGGGTCATCCTAGCCCTCCCAGTCGATGCTGATGGGGCCGCCTGTCAGTATGTGGCTCTGTGGACCACTGTCATTCTCTCCTCCTACTGCCTCACGACGCATTCGCCGGTGGCAGCCCTGGGCACAGCGGGAACGCTCGTCCAGCATCCCGCAGACAAGGACCCGGCAGTGCAGGAACACTTCCTAGAAAGATCATAATGATAATGAACAAAAACAGTGAAAAGAGCTGCCACTTGGGGGCTGCTTACTAGGAGCCAGACACAATACCACGTTTCATATGTATTATCTCATTTCATCTAAACAACCACCCTTTGAGGTAGATATTCTCATCCCCATTTTACAGATGAGGAAACTGAGACTTAGGAGGTTAACGAACTTGCCCCTATTCACACATTTAGTAACATGGCAAACACACTGAGTCATGTGGGTGATTTAAAACCCTACATCCATAACTTCCGCCTTTGTGCAGGGACACAAGAGACCTCTGTGAAGACATCTAATAATGTTAACATCTTGGTTCTTCACATCAAGGTCTGGGCATAACATGGGCTCCCACGCACTTCTGTGTAAAATAACAAGTTCTTTCTCCAAGCTTCTTCCTATAAGTAACTTCCCCATGCATGCTGCCTAGCTGAGGAGGAAGATCAGGGTTAGTCATCATGGTTAACAATTGTTCTAGGACAATGATGTAGCTGGACAGGACATAAATACACTTAAATGCAGTATGGAAAAGACTGTTGGTCTCTTAAACTTCCTTTTGTTTATGTGTTTTGACAACTCTACTAAAACAAAAAACAAAAACCTTCTACCTTACAGAGTATACATAGCTTCTTATAACCTCTATTCATGTATATACGTTTTTTAAAAACTGTATCACATTCAATTTGCATGTACATTTTTATGACAATAGCTTTTTCATATCTCCTTTTTCTATATTTCATTCTGCATTAACTGCTTAATATTGCATTAATTGATACACTGTTTGTTTGGTTTAAACAACACCTCTCTCATAACAGTGCTCTATAAACACATTCAACAAGTCATGTTTTACTTTTTGTTTTTGAGAAGCTGTCAGAATTGAAATTTTTAGACGATGATAATTTTATGGTTATTACACATTGTCAGACCACTTTCCAGAAAGTATACCAATTTATACTGGCATTGTATACATGTCCCTATAGCCTTGCAAGTTGGGATTTATAACTTTTATAAATTTCATATGTATAAAATAGTCTTATAATAATTATTTTAATTGGCATGTAAGTACTATTTTCACTGAACATTTCACTATTTGTCTTTTCTGCAAATATTCTTTCCATATACTTTGCCACGTGACCACTACACAGGCTTTTTCAACCACATCTGCTCACGAGGATTTTATATTATAATCACATAGTACTTTCTTTGAACAAGCCCAGTTATTTTACTGGGTTGGGGGCAGATAATTGTGACATTCATGGAGGTGTTAACCTTCTAGATGGCCAGTTTTATAGTATTTTTCATAGAGGTGATGCAGATCCTAACTGTGGGCTTGTAGAATGTGAACAAACTGGGACACCATGAAGGAAGGCTGGGGAGGAGAGGTACCTTTACAAGGTAAAGGTGTTCAGCTCACCTTGTGGTCTTTGCCCACAAACTTGAAGACAGGGACCTGGAAGTGCTTTGCGAGGTGATCCCGTGATGTGTACTGCTTTACTGAGTCATCTGAAACACAGCTGGAAGTAGGGCAGGATAGCACGTAAGACTTGATTGTTTAAACAGAGGTGGAAAAACAATCCAGTCCAACGTGTTTGGTCCAAGGAGAGGCAAACTGGGTGGAGGAGGCTGGGCTGCACTCAAGATTTTTGAGAATGAAAGAAAAATGAAATCCCCTCCCTGTGAAGGCATCTTCAGACACAGGCCTGCTCATTAACGCTGTCGGTCCCATCTCTCATTCTCTGTACCCACAAACTGGGCACAAGGACCTCCTGTTAAGTCATTGCATTGAAGTATTAGCAACAGCAGCAACATTTGTTTCAGAGATATCTTTTGAAATCAAGGTATCTTTTTAAGGCTGTATTTTCATTTGTAATATATTGCAGGAATTCTGCATTTACGTACTTTATTATTGATTTGAGAAGGCTTTTCTTTAACTAGATTTCACTGTATTTATGGACACCCACCCCTGAAGGGGATCCAAAGGTGAGCGAACCCCGATTTGTACAACAAAGAGCTGCATAAAGATGTCAGTTTCTTAAAGAATAACTGGATCTATTGGGGAAAATCATTCACCTCCAAAATGTTTTAATTCCTCTTTTCCCAGATTTAATGCTAAATTTTAGTTTGATAGGGCTTTGAGGTTTTAATCTCAGGTCTACCACTTAAAGTGAAACTCCTAGGCTCGCCTCAGGATTAGTTGAGGGTAAAGAGGGGTTAGTGATGCTCCACTTTGAGGCGAAGGTTTAGTATTGATGAACAATTTCTCCTAAAGGCCAGGGCTCACACATGTATTATGTTTTCCATTCTGAATTCAAAAGGAACTTTTTTCCTGACTGTTTTCCTTTTATGGATACTTAATAGTTCCTGTCTACCAGGCCAGTAAAAAAGTGGGATCAGATATAAAAGCCTATAAAAGTTGATAATTGCTCCTCATGCTTACAGAGCACTTTCTGGTTCATTGCTAATTGCTGTTTCAGGGCAGTTGAAAAATCCAATAAAATTATTTAAAAATAAGACATCTTGACTTGTATTACCACTACTACCTTATTCCCCTAAACTGAAGAGGATCTAAACATATAATGTGGTTTCTGTTATTTCCTGTATTTATGTACACATTTTCATTTTCCTGAGGTTAAATGAATTTATACCATCTTCTGATTATGTTCTGTAATGAATACCTAATGCATATCTAATCTGTGTGACACACTCTGCTGGGGGCTGCACAGGAGATAGAGATGAACAATATGATCTGTGACATCAGGGAGCTTAAAGCCCAGTACCTATGATAACAATAGTAACGTGACATTAAAATGACACTTTTCATGTGAATGCCTCAGCATTTTCAATTTATCTTTACCTAAAAATACTATTTTTAAAAAATTGAAATATAGTTGATTTACAGTGTTGTGTTAGTTTCTGGTTATACATATATATTCTTTTTCGTATTCTTTTCCATTATAGGTTATTACAAGATAGTGAATATAGTTCCCTGTGCTATACAGTAGGACCTTGCAGTTTATCTATTTTATATATAGTAGTTTGTATCTGTTAATCCCATACCCCTAACTTTTCCCCCCATTTCCCCTTCGGTAACCATAAGTTTGTTTTCTGTGACTGTGAGTCTCTTTTTGTTTTGTAAATAAGTTCATTTCTATCATATTTCCGATTCCACATATAAGTGATATCATATGAGATGTGTCTTTCTCTGTCTAACTTACTTCACTTAGTATGATAATCTCTAGGTCCATCCATGTTGCTGCAAATGGCATTATTTCATGCTTTTCTATGGCTGAGTAGTAAAAATACTATTTTTTTTTTTAAAGAGAAGATGTGGCAGAAAGAGTTGTTGCAGGGCAACACGTTACGGAATAGAACCCAAGACAAATTCTGGCTCTTGATTTGGTGTTTGCTGTGATTAGACAATGTTAGTTCATCAACTCCAAGTTCATGTGCTAAAAGAAAGTAACAATGGTATAGGAAAATCCAAAATAACTGATTACCCAAAAGTTGTCCAATATTTGACTTTGGAATTCAATGTTTCTTTTTCTGGAGATAAACTTTCTAATTCTACTTTGCTTAGGTTTGCATTAAATTATTTTGCATTCTCAGAGCATATGCCAACTAAACTAGAGGGAAGTGAATCAGATGTGTTAAATATCAGCCTGAATTAAATTTAAGCTGAGGACAGTGAATAATCAAACAATTTACAAATATAAGTAAACTTCATTATGTTTATTTTAGGGCTCTGAACTAGCCCCAGATTAATATTATGATAAATACTCATTCAATAGTTCATTAGACAAATATTTAATGACTTTTACTGCAGGCAAGGCATTGAGGAGGAAGAAGGAAGGAAGATATCTAGTTCAGGTCAGAAGGAATCAGGGAAGGCTTCATGGAGGAAAGAAATCCCAATGTGTTTCGAAGGACCAGTAAGAATCAGACAGGAAGAAACAGGGAAGAAGATTTCAGGCAGGTGCAGAGTCAGGAGGGTGTAAGGAACAACAGAATTTGGGAATTGTCCATGGTTCCCTTTGGCAGGAGCAGAAACTGGAGAAAGTAGAGGTCAGAGGGCGAGGAATAGCAAGCCAAGCTGAGAGTTGGATTTTATCTTGAGGGATTATCTCAAATGCACCATTATTGTCCTAGCCAATATTGTACTATACAATATTGCACCGGAAATGGGACTGTTTTCCTGTGAACAGTGGAAACAGGCCCACACAGCAGTGTTTTTGAGTTCTATGCTTTTTAACAATTTTAATATCTTCCATAGCATTTTGTTGTTGTTTTTTTGTGTGCTAACGGCTGGAAAATTAAATAGCACAGCTTCTCCTTAGAACTGTCTAAAATAAAAATATATAGTCAGTCCTAACTGAGGGTCTGAATAACAAGCTTTATTGAGACTGCAGGTTACATGTTTTCCCAGTAAATGAGTTAAGACTATACATTTATGTTTGCAAAAAGTAAATACGAGGGGCAGGAGAAAACTTGGGGTAAGAGAAATATTCACTGTCTTGATTGTAGTGATAGCTTCACCAGGGTGTATACATCAGAACTTATCAAATTGTACACTTTAAATATGTACATTTATTGTATGCATATAGCACTGCAATAAAGCTGTAAAAAAATTTGAAAGGAACCCAAATCCATTCTCCCCCAAAAGTAAATCCATTCCCTAATCTACTTAGCACTAATTATGTGACTGAAAAAAAGACATAAAAATTGATGCTTCTACGTTTCATTTTAAAACTTTGTGGAGAACCCTTTAAGATGGCAAGAAATCTAAAGGGCTTCAGCCCCCTATGAGACCTACTCTTAGCCATCCAAAGCAGCTCAGAACAATGTATTTTCCAGATTCTGAAAACAAGCTAAGGAGGCTACAGGAATCTGAAACTAGAAGTACTCCTGCTGATAAACAGTTAAATTTACCAATCAAAGGAAATCAAGAGGCATCAAAATGTTTTCAGCAGGGATCTGACTATATATATATTTTTTCTTTTGGCTGGATACCCAGGGCTCTGTGGAGCTGAGACTTGAGAGCTGGATTTAGGAGGCTGTTAGAAAGTGTTTTACCTGTCCGAGTGATAGATAATGAGAGCTGGAATTAAGGCAATAAGAGTGGAGAACCAGGTTGGAGTATTGCTACTTTTAGAAAGGCTTCTCAGTTGATCCTAATGTGCATCAGGGTTGAAAATCATTGTGCAGAAGATCGATAGCAGCAGGTGAAGCTTGCCTGTGGTGAGAGATCTGGGGAGTTAAAAGCAAAGGAGAAATTTCAGAGTCTATCAGGCCAATTAGCAAAGGGCATGAACTGGGGCACACCTATGGTGCTCTGACTAGACTATTTGCCTTTTCTTAAGCTGCAGGTCCCGATCTGCCCGAGATGTGTCCCATCTGACATTGAGGATGAGGAAGAAACTGATGAGATACTACTATGAGTTTGGGATGTGAGTGTAATTTTCCTGGGAATGTAAGCAGTGGGTGTGGTAACTGCAGGCTTCCAATGATACACGGAGACAAGCAAAGTTCTCAATCCAAGCATCCTCAGGGAGTACGGAAATCTCCTTTGTATAAAACAAGCAAACAGAAACGAACTTCACCTGATCTTTCTTCTCCTAAAACTGACCAAGTGTTTCTTCTCTCTCCTTCACTACCGAACTTCTTAAAAGAGGGGCCTGGGGCTTCCCTGGTGGCGCAGTGGTTGAGAGTCCGCCTGGCGATTCAGGGGACACGGGTTCGTGCCCCGGTCCGGAAGGATCCCACATGCCGCGGAGCGGCTGGGTCCATGAGCCATGGCCGCTGGGCCTGCGCGTCCGGAGCCTGTGCTCCGCAACGGGAGAGGCCACAACAGGGAGAGGCCACAACAGTGAGAGGCCTGAGTACCGCAAAAAAAAAAAAAAAAAAAAAAGAGGGGACCGCATTTGCTGCTCCCACTTCCTAACCCTCTTGCATTTCTCAGCCCCCACTTGCCACCCATGCTCTACAATCTCTCTGGGCAGGTTAATCCTATAGTTTTGGCTATAAACAGGGGCGATTCTCTGTCCTTTGTCTCTAGTCTTCACCTTGTTCCTGGGTCTGACCTGCATTTCCAACTGCCCACTGAACTTCTCTGCCTTAGTATCCTGCAGGTATTGACAATACAATATTATTACTTGGAATTATCATATTCAATATTTTCACAGCAAATCTGCTTTTCCACCTGTGTCCTTTCATCTTGGTTAAGGGCATCCAGTCAGTCACATGAGCTAGACCCCTTGGAGTCATTTTGGACTCCCCTCTCCTTCACCAGTTTTTACCACCAAAATGTGCACAAACGGTTTCTGAACTAATTAAGAGCTGGCGAGAGTGCTGCGGGGGTTTTAGGAAATGACTGAGTTTGCTCTCGAACCCAGAGGTCGGATGTGAACTGGGGCTAATCCATCGTCCAAGCAGCCTACTTACCCATCCCGGATGAGGTAGTACTTCAGGATCTCGTCGATCTTGGACGTAGGGGTGGCAAAGCAGCTCTCCACCAGACTCTCTAAGCCATTCACGTGCACCAGGGGCTCAATGCCAAAGTAGAGGGAGTCTCGCAGCTTGAGGGTGGGCAGAGCTTCCCGGTAAGGCTCTTCGAACTCATGGTCCTTGAAGATCTCCAGAGTGAAAGGGAAGATTCCGTGACTGCGGCTCATGATTTCCAGCGGGGTGTTGCGAAGGTTGGGAACGTAGCCTTCGGAAATGGTGTACAGGCGCGGGAACTCACACGTCACAGGGATCAGCAGTTTGCTGGTTCGGATGATGATGTCGCCGCTGCTCCCTGGGGTCTGCTTGGGTAGACCTGTCACAAGGTTGCTAGCCACGATTTTGTCGTTCACCACCTGAGCCAGGCCAGGGCCAGGAGAGGAGAGTCTATGTTTATTTCCACAGAGCACCTCAGCCCCCGCCCCCCGCCCACCATAACGTTCTCCAAATTTCTTTTTACATCAAAGCACATGAGAGATTTGGTTGCTGAAGCCTGAAGCTTCTTTTTTTTTAAAAATTGCTTCTCCTCCTTTTAGCAAGATATTTTGACTGTTAAAGAGTTTTACATACCACTTCATGGTCAACCCACATATTCTTTTGGAGTATTAGTCATAAAAACCTGAGCTATGCAGAATCAGCCAATTCAAAGCTCTGATACTTTAGAAAAGAACAGCTTCTGTACATTATTCTTTTTCTGGAATCCTGTGATGGTGCTGCAGCATGACCTTGTGCTGAGCCCAACCCCATGCAGACTTCAGCTGTCGCATTTACCCAGATGATTTTTCAGTTCTTCATCTCCAGCCTTGTCTGCTCTCCTGTGTGCCAGAACCCCTGGCTCATTGTAGGGCATTTCCATTTGATTATCCACAGATACAACAAATACAATTTGCCTAAAGTGGGACCTTCTCCTCATATATCTCCCCCATGTCTCACCCCAAATCTCATTAGCTCTCTGATTTTCTCTAAGTTGGATTCAGTAAATAAGTATTTGTTTATTTGGTTGCAAGGGCCTCTACACTGATCTCCTGGGTCCAGGTCCTCTTTTTTCTATCCATCTTGCCCACTTCTGATTTCATCATGACAGTGCCTGCTTAATCCCATTCCTATGGGAAAAAGCTCAAATGTCTCACCCCAGCACACAAAGCAGATGTCTGGAAGCATAGTCTCCCCCCATCTACTTTTCCAGTCTCCTTTCCCAGTCAGGCTGTGTTGCCCATTCACTCAGCATAAGCCTCAAGAATTCCCATGTCTGAGACTGGCTCACTTGTTTCCCACCTGAAATGCCCTTTCCTTTCGTCTCCGCCTGTATAAACCACACACATGCTTCCACCCCAATTCAAGTCCCACTTGTCTTGACTGTTCTGTTGTTTGTCCCTTTCTGGACTCCTATACTACCCGTCAACTGTATCACAGTCTCTTATTTATAATTTGTGTATGTTTTCATCTCAATACTACTGTGTATGTTCCTAAAAGTCAGGAATCTTATTTCACATATCCCTCCCAGCACAAGGCTCCCAGCACAAGGCTGTGCACAGATTCTTACAGGAAAGTACAAACCTTTTACCTCTAACTGGTTCAATCCCTGAACTCATTTGCTACCTCATAAATGAACCATCATCTATATCAGTCACTATCTTCAAGTATAATAATTGGTCAGAGGAGACATAGCCAGCCTCCGGGTACTGGTGCTAATGCACTCAGAAAAATGTCTGCACATATTGGAGAGATGGTACTATTTGAGAACAGAAAGAGCAGAATTCTTTTTAAGCCACTGTCCTCCCAGCGTCAGGACCACAGCACAGCAGATGCTCAATAACACATTTGTTAAATGAATGGTATATGATTTTTTGAGCTCCATTCTTTTATGTGGAAATATTTCATCTATGACACAAGCCACACTGCACACCTCTGTCAACAACTTCCCAAATAAATGGATTTGGTCATTCCCCAAGGGTCCTTCAGGAAGAACGTACATCGACCACTGTGCCACATGTCTTGAGGGAGAAGAGGATGTTGACGTGGGTGCCATTGGACACGCCTCGGCAGGAGGTGTTGGTTAGGAAGAGCTCCAGACCACCGACCAGGTCCCTGGGGATGCTCACTTCAATGGTGTTCGACTTGCAGAACACGGGGACTGCGGGGACAGAAACTGCTGTTAGAACCGGAAAAGGGGAACTGGGAGAAGGGAAGGAGGATTCTAGGAGAAATAACTTCTCCCTCCCACACCTTGAGCTTTTGGTTCTATCCTCAAGGAAATCTCTGAGGCTCAAAACAAATTGGTGAATAAAACCTGGACTCCTAACTCCCAAGGTTGTGGTCAAATAATGCTCCTCAAATACTATATTGTTTCCCAAATGAGAAAATACTGTATCAAAATTTCATTCCAACAAACATTTATTTCAAAGTGTGTCTAGCATAACTCCATGCACTGAAACACCTAAAGGATGAACTTTTAGCACAAACACAATTTATTTGCAATACAGAAAAAGCACTGCTTTGATATAGGCTTAAATTACATAATGCTACTGCTTTGACTTTCCCATTAATTACTGCCCCATAAAACAGAGGTAATAAAAACAGCGTCAGGGCTTCCCTGGTGGCGCAGTGGTTGAGAGTCCGCCTGCCGATGCAGGGGACAAGGGTTCGTGCCCCGGTCTGGGAGGATCCCATGTGCCATGGAGTGGCTGGGCCTGTGAGCCATGGCTGCTGAGCCTGCGCTTCCGGAGCCCGTGCTCCGCAACGGGAGAGGCCCGCGTACCAAAAAAAAAAAAAAACAAAAACAGCGTTAGCGCCCTTGGGGAAGAGTTCTAAATTGTCCTTGCATTGCTCAATAAACCATAAACTATAAAATTCACTTTAATTTAATATAAAAATATTGCTCTTCCTTAGCGTTCACTCCTCTAGACTGTACAAATACTCTAAAAGGAGTACAAAGGGTACTGTCAGACAATATGTGAGGGCAATATCGGTACGTGAGGGCGTATCACAGCAATGGCTTAGTATACAGAAGTCACATATAGGGCCTCCCTGGTGGCGCAGTGGTTGAGAGTCCGCCTGCCGATGCAGGGGATGCGGGTTCGTGCCCCGGTCTGGGAGGATCCCGTGTGCCGTGGAGCGGCTGGGCCCGTGAGCCATGGCCGCTGGGCCTGCGCGTCCGGAGCCTGTGCTCCGCGGCGGGAGAGGCCACAGCAGTGAGAGGCCCGCATACCGCAAAAAGAAAAAAAAAAAAAAAAAAAAAGAAGTCACATATAGGTGCTCATTAAATACTTGCTGGATGAGTGAATTAATTTTCTGGACATAAATAACTAGATTTCCAGAAAATAGTTCTCAGAGGATTGTTGATGATCAGATCGTATGTGTAGGGGGAAGAATCAGTTCCCTAGGGCTTTCAACTTTTCATAAGCCAATTATCTGTTAGAAAAGAGAGGAACTCCATCTAAATTAAGTATTAGTTATACAACTAATAATAGAAATTAGAGAAAAAAATCAAAAGTAAAAAGCAAAGGAAACTGTATGATCTAGCAATCCTGTTTTGGGTATAGGTCCAAAAGAATTGAAAGCAGGACCCCAAAGAGATATTTGCACACCCGTGTTCATAGCAGCGTTATTGACAAGCAATCCAAATGTTCATCAATGGATGAATGGATAAACAAAATGTGGTATACCCATGCAGTGGAATAGCTTTAAAAAGGGAAGGAATCCTGTCATATGATGCAACATGGATGAACCTTGTGGACAATTTGCTAAGTGAAATTAAGTCAACCACAAAAAGACAAATACTGTAGGAGTCCACTTATATGAGGTACCTAAAGTAGTTGCCTTCATGGAAACTGAAAGTAGAATGGTGGTTGCCAGGGGCTGGAGGGAGGAAGGAATGAGGGGTCCTTGTTTTAATGGGTATAGAGTTTCAGTTTCGCAAGATGAAAAAGTTCTGAAGATTCGTTGCACAAAAATGTGAATATATATAACACTGCTGAACTATACACTTAAAATTGGTTTAGATGGTAAATTTTATGTTATATTTTTTTACCACAATTTTTGAATGATTCCAGAGTGTACACACGCTGCTAAAAGAGGTAGTGTTCTAAAAGATGAGAATCTTGACACACTCGGTTGAGGAAGGCAGGGAGATTAAGAGGGAGGAATTAAGAGCAGAGGTTGAGCATGTACTACCTTGACAAGTGTGGTTATCCTCAGACAGCACCAAGCCCCGGGGACATTCACACTGATAGCCCTTCTCAGACATAAGGCAAGAATGGCTGCAGCCGCCATTGTTATTGTGGCATCCTTCGATGTCTGCAATAAAAACCAAAAGAAAAAGGAATGATATTGTAGCCCTCTTCCCCAAGAATTCTGGTTCTTGGACTGGTACTTTGCATCAGGTGTTGTACTTGACTTATCACAGTATCACTGGGGCCCAACTCAGTCACTGAGACATGACGTCCACAAAGAAGTTTATTAAATGTTAAAGCTACAAAGAGCAATCTTATAACACACATAGCTCTAACCATTTAAGCTGGTCATTTTGTAGAATGCCCTTCAATCCGGCTTTGTCTGTTATTCTCATGGTTAGACTACAATTTGGGGGAGGAAGACCCGAAAGTCATTTCTTAATTTCTGTAACATTTAGTCCACCCAGTTTGAAATTTTATAGAGTATTATTGATGTAAAAGGGACTGACAGAATATAAATTCACCTAGAGCAGCTAAATGGATCAGAGTTAGTCAGAGCTATTACCAGTGGTTGGTAATCTCCTCAAATCTCTAAGAATAATAGCGCTGGAGATATGTTTCTTGGGCTGACAGCACATTATAAAAATGAAACCTGGACAACACACTGAAAGATTCCACTCAGCTGAGCTCTTTGTGACATTCCTCTTATGAGGTAGATTTTTAAAGTTTTCTTTTTAAAACTTTCACATTTTCAAAAAGCATACTCAATCAAATGTGCAAAAAGGAAAAATATTCAGTTGAAAAATGAAGAAACTACCACATAATGTCATAGTTAGCGAGGAAAAATAATGACCTTTGTGGGCTCTGGATATGATCTTCTAGATCATGGGTCATCAAACTCTGGCCTGCTACATGTTGTTGTAAATAAAGTTTTATTGGCACACAGTCATACCCATTTATTTCCCTATTGTCTATGGATGGGTGCCTTCTCATTACAAGGGCAGAGTTGAGTAGTTTCAACAGATTCCATATGGTCCGCAAAGCCTTAAATATCTACTATTGTGTTTATGAAGAAAAAGTTTGCTGGTCCCTGTTTTAGGGGTAAGATAATAAAAGGGAATGCGTTCAGGAATCCCCTGGTGGTCCAGTTGTTAGGACTCTACACTCTCACTGTCAAGGGCCTGGGTTCGATCCCTAGTTGGGGAAATAAGATCCTACATGCCACATGGAATGGCCAAAAAAAAAAAAAAAAGGGAATGCTTTCAAATCATTTAAGATGTTTAAGGAAAGATATGAGCCAATTTCCAGTTATAGCTATAAGTCTCAGTTCATTAATAATAAAAATATTAGTCCTCAGTAAATTAACTTGAGATGAATCAATTTTTGTGAAACAGGGAGAGAGAATAAATTTGCAATGAATTAATCTTTGCAAAACTTAGGAGAGATTAGGCTATCACCTGTTTATAAATCTGTACAGCTAAAAAGGATAAGAGTATTCCTATGGGTTTTTGAAATAGCTGAAAATGATATATAATGGTGTAGAAGAAAGCATAAAATTTGCTATAAAATGTTAAAGTCAACATTAATAGGAAATTTTTTTCTTAAAAATGGTCTTCCTTAAGTCAGTTAATTTCCCTGGGCCTCAATTTCAATATATGTAAAATGAAAGGGTTGGATTAAATGTTCACTCAGGATATTTCCAGGTCTAAAATTGCAAAGCACAAAATAAATTGAAATTCTTATTTGGTTTGAAGCACTTTAAGTCTCTTCCAAGGACATACCAAAGTGTTTAGAATGGCTATATCTGCAAGTGGGATTGTGGTCATTTTAGTTACCGTTCTTTTACTCCTTTGTATTTTCTTCTATGAACGTAACTCTTTCATAATAAAACAAAACAATAAAAGTTACTTAAAAATTAAAAAGAGCTTTTTATTTTAAAAAAGAAGATATGCTAATCTAACAGACTAGCTAAAGAAACAAATATGTTTGGACTATCAATAAAATGTAAGGGTTTCCATAAAAACAAATAAACAAAAAAACAAAACAAAACAAAAAAAGCAGGATTTCAAATATGAATCTTAATCCTAAAGTGTAATTCATATTCAAATTTTATCTTCTGCTAAAATACTTTTCAGTTATGATTATTAGGTTTTAAAATTATATGAGAATTAACTTAATATTTCCAATAAAATACTCATGAGTAATTATAAATGTTCCTCATGGAACATTTCATTAATATTTAAATATGTAAAGATTATTGCATAAAATAAGATTTAAGGAGGATTCAGGACATCACTCTTATTCAATAAAATTTAAAGTACATTTAGTCTTTTTACAAGGGACAGTAGTTTGATATCCTGGTTAATGGTCCCTGAGTTAATAATACAAATTTTGTTGCATGAAATGAATTGTGAGCACTAGCCATAATTTTTCCTTTTGGGGTAGTATTTTATTATTTTGAATATAGCTAGAATAAAGTGAAATTGTAAGCAGTATTATAATCTGTTATGCCACAAATTCAATTACCCTCTGGGACAAATCATATGTCCTCTGTAAATAATGATAATTAAGCCATTTATCTCTTCATATAATCTGCAGAATTTTTTTCTTTTTTGGTCTCTCAACTCCCAATATCATGAGATCCAGACTTATTAAAGTGGAAGTGATGAAATTTTATTTGGGACAATTTGCAAGGGCCTTAGAGAAGGGACATTATCTAAGCTTCATGTCATAATAGTAGACAATTTCCATTTCAATTATTTGACATACAAATTCTTTTTAGTACTTAATTATATAAAATGTATACAGCATTTCTACTATCAAAAATAGATAAGTTTAGGGCTTCCCTGGTGGCACAGTGGTTGAGAGTCCGCCTGCCGATGCAGGGGACACGGGTTCGTGCCCCGGGCCGGGAAGATCCCACATGCCATGGAGCGGCTAGGCCCATGAGCCATGGCCACTGAGCCTGCGCGTCCGGAGCCTGTGCTCTGCAACGGGAGAGGCCACAACAGTGAGAGGCCCGTGTACCACAAAAAAAAAAAAAAAGATAAGTTTACTTATCTCTAAAAATGTATTAATCTCTAATAAATTCAAAGCATATGAGTAAAAAAAAATGGCTTCATGTGAGCCAGTTTCCCAAACTTCCAAGATGGTAAGACTCACCTAGAAACTTGGTAAAAACACAAACTGTAAGGCCCCTCCCGCCCCACTGAACCAGAGTTTCCAGGAGAGAGGCCTGGGAAAGGCCAGCTTTAAAGGCACCCAGGTGATTCTCAGCAGGGAAGTTTGAGAAACACTCCTGCAAACCATTTGTTATGCTACCTACCTCCATTATCTTGCTACGCCAGATGTGCTCCCTGGATGTGCAGCACAGGTGTCACCTAGAAGTTATTTTAAAATGCAGTATCTTCACCTGACCCCAGACATACTGAATCAGAACCTGTATTTTAACAAGGTCCCAGGTGATTCGTGGGCACATTAAAGTTTGAGAAACACGGAATACCCTATTTTTATACCTCAAATTAAAATGCAGGTCTCTGCCTCTTGCAAAATGCAACAGCTCCCTCCTGCTAAAGCTTGGAGACAAGATCAACACTGCATTCTGTCTGCAACACGAGCATCCTGCAATGATGCTCAGTGATGATGATTTGTGGTTTCTTTACACAGCCAGATTGTTACTCTCTTCTGACGTTGGCCAGTTTTATGAACATCAAAGAATAAGCCAATGGCTTACTGGGGGCTCTTGATGTGAATCCCTTCTTGCCCATCTCACCTTCACATGTCTTGCCATCACTTCTTAGCACACGGCCAACCCCACACTCACAGCGATATGAATTTTTGAGGTTTACACAGATCTCACTGCAGCCACCATTGTTTTGTTCACATTCATTTTCATCTGTAGAAGAGAGACCACACCATTTACATACTGCTGAGCCAGGCAGTCTTTTCCCAAGCCCCTTAGCAGAAACTCCACACCTTTTCAGATCCTGTCCATAGACTTTCCACAAACCAACTCCAATATAATCAGTTTTATTAATCTGGTCTCCCCACTAAGTTATTTGTCCCTCTGCCCTCTGCTGGAGCAGAAGGCAGTTAGTTGGTTGCTTGCCAGTTCCCTCCTCAGGGCAAAACTGTTGGGGAAATGAAGTCCCCTTTGTTACTTGGGTTCACCTGCTTGTTCATATTGGAGAGTCTCACTTTCTCCAATTCCTGAAGATTTGCTAAATAAATAAAACATAAGTCAAACTGTGTTTTAAATGCATTAAAGGAATTTGCATTGCAGAGGATATGTTGGATAAAATTTTTTTGCGAAGCAGTCTTCTTTATAACATGAACAACTGCCCTCAAAATCTATTTTAAATATTGGAATATTCCCACATTGTACTTAAGCAATGATTGCTAACATTTTTAAGAATCTGATGAAGGACATGGACTTTTGCTATAAAAAAAAATGTACAGTTGGCAACAAATGTCAACTTCTACAAACAAAAACAGGGGAGCTTGAGGAGCTGAATTTGTCATGGCTTGGATACAGGATATAAACCAGGGACTGGGGTTTAAACACCCACAAGGTGACAGGAAGCATGGCCTTGGGCCCACGAGAGGAGATGAGCTGGAACTGAAACCCTGCTCAAGTCTAGGACCCTGGAAAACGTATCCCCACAATGAAAGGGGGAGGAGAAGGACTCTGCTCCGAGGCCCAGGAAAGCAGTAAGGAGCTCTCTGCCTGAGGCTCTAGGAAAGAGAAAAGCCTTCATAAACCCCAAGTTGGGCCCTGCCACAGTTGATGTATGAACTCATAATTCCCACATTGCGTGGGGATCTTGAAACTGAGAAACTGATGTAAAATTTGGCCTGGCCTGGACTGTTGAAGCTTCTGTGACACAAGCAATCAAAAAACTCTCTGTAGTAAAAAAAAACCCTCCTCAAACCAGATAATAAGAGTGGAGTACCACAGAAAAACAATTACAACAGAATGTGGTTTATCATAAAACATTATGCAGGGGCTTCGCTGGTGGCGCAGTGGTTGAGAGTCTGCCTGCCAATGCGGAGGACACAGGTTTGTGCCCTGGTCCGGGAGGATCCCACATGCCATGGAGCAGCTGGGCCCGTGGGCCATGGCCGCTGAGCCTGTGCGTCCGGAGTCCGTGCTCCGCAACGGGAGAGGCCACAGTGGTGAGAGGTCCGTGTACCCCAAAAAAAAAAAAAAAAACACTATGCAGGAGGAGATGATCCACTATGAGAAAGCTGACAAGATAACAAATGGGAGGCTTTGAACTGGAGAAAAAAGAATAATCCAGAAAAATCCATAATACAAGGATTTAAAAAATTATTAAACAGATAAAAGAAAGGCCAGTAACCAAAATAAAATTGTGTAGGAAGACAAGGCAGAATTGAAACAAAACAAACATACAGAACTCGTAGAAATGAAAAATATAGTTGCTAAGATTAGACCCTTCATCAGGACCCCTACTGCCTGGACAGTGGATGGCTAGAGGTGCTAGCAGCCCTCCTGGGAGTGGCCACACTGGTGCTTGGGTTCACCCTCCGTCGAAAGCCTGGATTGCTTACCTCGAGACTGATAATTTTATGTGAGAGAGAAATACGCTTCTACTTATTGAAGCCGTTGTTATCTGGGAGCTTATTGTCACTTACAGCCTTAGAAACTCTATGCCCCAGCAATTCCACTTTTATGGGTATACTCTAAAGAAAATCTCACAAGTGAGGTAAGGTATCATTTTTATGTTAATTTTAAGAACACACAAAACAATGCTATATATTGTTATTGTTATGTTATATTATTATTGTTATTTATTACATAAATAATAAAAGCATAAAAACAGGGACCAGAAGGACACACACTAACTTCAAAACTGTGATTACCCCTGGAGGGTGAGAGAGGTAGAAGAGATGGAGTGAGATGGCTTTATTTGTATCTGTAAAATTTTATTTTAAAAAAAGGAAGAGGGACTTCCCTGGTGGAGAAGTGGTTAAGAATCCGCCTGCCAATGCAGGGGACACGGATTCGAGCCCTGGTCCGGGAAGGTACCACATGCCGCGGAGAAACTAAGTCATGCACTACAACTACTGAGCCTGTGCTCTAGAGCCCACAAGCCACAACTACTGAGCCTGCGAGCCACAGCTACTGAAGCCCACGCACCTAGAGCCCGTGCTTCACAACAAGAGAAGCCACTGCAATGAGAAGCCCATGCACCGCAACGAAGAGTAGCCCCCGCTCGCCACAACTAGAGAAAGCCCACATGCAGCAATGAAGACCCAATGCAGCCAAAAATAAATAAATTAATTAAAAAAATTTTTTTAATTAAAAAAGGAAGAAAAATTTAGCTATAAATCTGGGTACATGAGTGTCTGTTATATTATTTTCCTATACTCTTCTCTCTGCCTGAAAAAAATAATTTATAATAAATAATTAAAATTGTTATATATTTTTTAAAAAACTAAAGTAACATTGACACATGCACATAAACACAAAACTTTGCCTCTAATTTCAGGAAGTTCATGACCTCCCTGAAACCAACAGACAGACCCCAGGCAGGAACTGAGGGCTTTCCCCTATGTCCCGATAGGCAGAGATGTCCAAGATAAATTGTTAAGCAAGAGATGTGTATGGTGTGTATAATATGCAAACTTTGGTTTAAAAAATGGCAACAAATAAATAAATATGTATATTTTTATTTTTATATCTGCCTGAAGAAACCCTGGAAGCATACATAAGTAAATAATGTAAGAGTTTACTTGGGGGACTTCCCTGGTGGTCCAGTGGTAAAGAATCTACCTTCCAATGCAGGGGACGTGGGTTCAATCCCTGGTCAGGGAACTAAGATCCCACATGCCGTGGGGCAACTAAGCCTGCGTGCCAAAACTACTGAGCTCACGCGCCTCAGTGAGAGAGCCTGCGGGCCACCACAACTACAGAGCCCATGCGCCCGGGAGTGCATGTGCCACAACTAGAGAGAAGCCTGTGTTCCAAAACGAAAGATCCTGCGTGCTGCAGCTAAGACCCGACACAGCCAAAAAAATAAAGAAATAAAATAAATATTAAAAAAAAAAAAAGAGTTTACTTGGGATGGAGTTGGAGGAGAGGGAAATGGAGCAAATGGGGGACAGAGAGCTAGATATTTCACTGTATACCTTCATGCTGTTTAACTTGGGAGTCATTTAAATACATTACCTATTCAAAAGTTATATTAAAACAAAAGAAGAAATGAATGAACAACTCCTGCCTTAAGAGGAAGCCAAATATTTTCCAACAGACACGCATGTGTGTGTGCGTGTGTGTGTGTGTGTGTGTGTGTGTGTGTGTGTAGTGCGAGGGATTGGGGAGAATTGTAGGAACCATCATCCCCCACACCCTGAACCTGTTTACATTAAATCACATAGTCAAAATCAACCAGGCAAGAGCCCTAACAACTGTTATGGGAGCGCCTAACCATGCTCCATGGGATGGCCAGTGGGGTTCATTAAAGAGACTGAGGAACAAAAGCTTTTCTAAAATAAGAACCCTTTGATATCCCTTTCATCCTGATGCCCTATCCCATCCTGATCTTGTTACTCTTCTTCTGGAGGAGGCAGCTGTGGGGTAGTCCTCCCCTTTCTCTCTAGACTTGTTTTAACTCTATTTGAGTCTGAATACAAAAAGCTTCATAACACTAAACAGAAAATAGATGATCTTCAGTCCTGGGTTTTTTAACTCTATTTTTCTCCCTGCTGTAGACAACAAAACATGTATACAATTGGACAACTCTGGATTTCCTACAAATAATCTGACTCCCCTTTCTTGCTACTCAGACAAACCAAAATTATATTAGTGAAGCTATAGGAGTATGTCTTTAGATAATTCTAGACCAAAGCTACCCAACAGGAATACAAAGCAAGACGCACATGTAATGTAAAATTTCCTAGTAGTCACATTAAAAAATTTATTAAAAGACATTGGTAAAATTAATCTTAATAATATATTTCAGGGACTTCCCTGGTTGTCCAGTGGTAAAGAATCTGCCTTCCAGTGCAGGGGACGCAGGTTCAATCCCTGGGTGGGGAACTAAGATCCCACACACTGTGGGGCAACTAAGCCGGCGCACCACAACTACTGAGCCCACGTCCCTCAACGAGAGAGCCCTTGTGCCACAAACTACAGAGCCCACACACTCTGGAGCCTGTGCACCACAACTAGAGAGAGAAAAATCTGCACACCACAACCAGAGAGAAGCCCACGCGCCTCAACGAAAGATTCCGCATGCCACAACTGAAGATCCCATGTGCCTCAAGGAAGATCCCACGGGCCGCAACTAAGACCCAGTGCAGCCAAAAGATAATACCAAAAGCCAAAAGATAAATAAATAAAATAAATTTAAAAAATAGATTTCATATGTCTAAAATATTTCAATATATAATCAATATTAAAATTATTGATATCTTTTATTCTTTTTTTGAACTAATCTTCAAAATCTGGTGTGTATGTCTCAATTTGAATGATAAATTTTCATCAGAAATACTTGAGCTGTATTTTAGAGTCATAAAATTTACAGTTCACTCCAGTTGTCCCACACATTTTTAGTTTTCCAATGACTGAATCAAATATTAGCTTTTAAATTAAAATTAAGTAAAATTACAATTCAGTTTTTCAGTCACACAAGCCACCTAGCCACACATGGCTAGTGGCTAGCGTATTGGACAACGCAATACCAGACTGTCCCGACACATGATATAAATTTGGCTTGAAGCTTTACTTATGAACTAAAAAGACAAACCCCATTCTGAGTTTTCAGAGACACAAACTGGAAAAATGATGGCACTCTGAGTCAGGAAGAGTTTTTGATTTGTCCTTTACTCCTAATAGCCTGTTTCTACCGCAAGATGGGTTTCTTACCAAAGCAGGTCTGTCTGTCGGGGCCTAGCACGGTTCCTGGAGAGCACGTGCACCCACTGGTATCCAGGCAGCTGCCGTGGCAGTCCTCATCACAGATGTCATAAAAATCTATGGAGGATAAAGAGGACATTTCATGAAGGGCGAGGACCAGAGGACACTCTCATCCATGAGAAAGCCTCATGAGTTCAATCATGGGGTATGAATTCCTAGCCAACATCAAGAGAATTCTCATTGATCAGGGTTTATATAACCCAATGGCAAGAGATGCTGCCTAGGGACATGTTCTGTCATTGAGATCAATGAGTCCCAACTTCAGATCCTTGGGTGACCATGGAGTTTCTGCAAATCTAAAACCTCACCAAACATGAGCTGTAGATTAAATAAGCATTATGTCCTACTCTTCTATGCAGTATATATTTTAAATGTTATACAGATTTTTATGGGATTAATAACATGAAAATTCATTTAAAAGTATTACTGATCTCAAGTGGCTTCTTTCCATTATACATCATTAAAAAAAATCAATGGGCACTAAGCACAATGCTACCATATGGATGTCTGAAATATATATTAAGAAGGGGTCCTCCATGCTCAAAAAGGCTGGAAATCCACACTAAATAACGTAAATCAACATTTCGCTTTCTACTGTTCTGTTTGAATGGAGTGGAAGACAAAGTAAAACTGATCAAAGTCATAGCTCCTTTCCCTTTCTATTCTTCAGGAATTTTTCAGAAATCTAAGAACAGACCTCAGAAATCATGATCTGGAGGTATCCGTGGCCCTAAATCAATGTTCTTCAGGCTCTGAGATACTACCATAACCAAATTTCCTATGCCGTTTTTCTCTTTGATGCCATATGTGGCCTTGTGGGGGAGGGAAAAGAGCCCAGGGAAGGTACTCACGACCACAGTAGACGTGAAAGCAGACGCTGGGCTTGGCCAGACGATACACATAGTAGCCTCCAGGGCAAGCCTTGACCTCCACCGTGGTGTTCCAGAGGCAGCAGTTCCCACTGAAGCTTGCACAGGCCTGGCGTTGCACAATGCCATCACCTTCTAGAGGGTGGCTGCCATTGAGCCAGACAGGTGCATGGGTTCCGCAGTGGTTTTCTGGTATGCAGAAGGTGGGCATGGCATCCCCTGCCATGCCTGTGAAGCGGTACCACTCCCCATCCACATTGTTGTCACACAGAGGGGAACCTTGAGATTCATCAAATTGGTGGTCAGTGTTCCTCCACGGCTCATTCAGACTGATGTAAGCAGAACAAGGATCTAGGGCTGGGAATGAAAAGGACACCTCAGAGGCACCTTGTGATGTTTCAGATCACAGTGGCAATAGACTGAGTCCATCTTCTTGGTCTTACATTTTGGCTTTTTAGTTCAAGAAAGAAATAATCTAAAGTCCCCAAAAGTAGCTGTTTAAGATTCCTCAAGTTGACATAAACATATTTCATAAATGCCTTTTACATTTGAAAAATTATTTCAAATCTATTTAAGGTTTTGTGTTTGCATTGAACTAAACCTTTTATCCAGAGTAATCATCTGATAGGATAGTTGTTCAGACCAAGGGAGGTTATAGTCTCACTGAAACCTGCACTGGTCAGACTATGTTTTCAGTACTGTCTTCACACCTGGAGGCTATATTTTATGAAAGTAATGGACAAACTTGATGTCCAGAGGAAGGTGACCAGATTTAGAAGGGAGCCTAACAATTATTTACTGGGGAAGAAGCTGAGAACTACTGTTTGGAGGGAAAAAAACCAAACCCTGAAGAATATGCATCAGTCTTCAAAAATCTGGAACGGCTTGTGAAAGAGGAATTAGCTTTCTGTTACAATGACAAGAACAAATTGTTACGGGGAAGTGCATTTCAGTTCAGCGACCTAGTAATGGAGAGGCTGTATCATAGAGTGGTAATCTTCATCTTTGGAAATTTTCAAAAAGTAGTTGGATCGTCATTTGTAAGCAAGATTTTGGATGGAATTTTGCATTAGCGGGCAGTTTGGCTTGATAATGAATGTGTAAAGCTCATTCCACCTTAGAAGGAATAGGCCTCTGGCATATGTCAACTGCTTTGAAATACACAGTATAATGTCAAGTAATTACCAAAGATATTCTCCATGTGAATGTTGGTACATGTTCCATCACCTATTGAAAACACCATGAACTTTGTGTCTTCACAATTAGTCAGGGCATCACTGTCTAGAATATAGCAACATTTCAAGCATGCATTTCTAGTGCATAAATAACATGGACAAATATCTCATCAAAAACATTTTAATGACTGAATACACCAATATCCCCAGTTCACTGCTTCTCTCAATTTCAGGAAAACATTGAATTAACACAGGCAAATTGTTCTTACAAAGAATCTATAAAATCAAGAAATTCTAGAAGGGAGTCCTAGCCAAAGTACTATCCTTCTTAATGCATGTGAGGCTGACTTAATAGACATTGTAGGCAGGGAATTCATATTAAGGCTGATATACTTTGTGGGCAGGAAATTCAGCTTCAGCAAATACTGTACAATAATTAAGTGTGGATAGGCCATGATCATAAAATCTAAGTTGTCTAGAAAATATTTTGGGTTTTCCCAGTCTACATTTCAAATTCAAGTTTACTCTCAAAACTTCAGTCACATGTAGAGGAGGGTGCGGCCTAGTGTTAAGGGCCCCATTGAGAGTATAATAACCGTTTGGGACAAGAAATAAGTAGTATATTGCATATTCTGGAAGTAACACTTATGCAGAGTTACACGTGCCAGGAGCAACCCTCTCCTTATAATGCCCCTGTGGTTTCCCGACTGTGCCCTAGACCATGGTTTGATGTCCCTTGAGAGGAAGAAATGTCCTCATACAGACTCTCTACCCTCTGAAAAGGGAAAAATTCCCTTATCTGCCCTCCCAGCTGTGGTTCTCTTATGAAGACAGATTTTCAGGGCAATTTCACAGGTGTTTATAAATTCATAGAAATATTTGGTTCAACTCCTTGGCTCTAATTTTATAAGAAATGGTTAAGTACTCAACTTTTAATAGCTTTTACAGAAATTCCTAAACCTCCCTCAATAACTATTTCATGATTTATAAAGTTTTTCCTTAAATTTAACTATCATTTCTTGTTCTATCTGTTGAAAGTTTACTTCCTCTCTTGTTGTAGGTGATACATGGCACAAAGAGGAGAAATTTACTATCTTCTGTAAACTAAACACATATTTTAAAATTTACCCATGCAATATTTCCTAACATTAAATAAACCCATTCCACTCACCCCCTTTAAAGGGAGTAATTTAATCCTTTAATAATCTGGCCACTGGCGTTAATTCCTTTTTTCAGTCTCTCAATGTGGAGCCTGAATTCGGTATTCTGCATGTTGCGTCCTGAATTGCTGACGTATATATACACACGCACACATAATACACCGCTCAAATGAGAGAGCTTGGGGCCCCAGCTGGCAGACAGCCGGTCAGCCTTGATTTCAGGACGTTCGCTCGTCAGCCCGGACGTCCGTGCGCCTCCAGGGCCAGCACCTCGCCGTGGCCCAAAGCAGAGAGCAAATGTCAGCAACCCCGCCCTTTCGTCCCGGCACCCAGGACTCCCTGAGCCTCCAGGTCCGCACCCTGGGCACCGCCCCTCGGATAGTCCCCCGGTCGCCAGATTCTGCCCCCGCGCTCTCGGGCCGGAAGCCCCTCCTCTCCTTCCTTCCCTCTCCCGCTTAGCTTCCCGCCTTACCCCCTCCCCTCTTCTACTTTTCTCACTTACCCTCTCCTCTCAGACAACTGCACCCCCACCCAGTCCCTAGCCCCCAAAGTTCTCCCTTTATCTTGCTTATGGCGTTGAGTCAAACGTCCTAGGAGGGCTGGAAAAAAATTAATAAAATAAAAAAGATCTGGGAAGGGAGAAGGTGTCTGATGGGAGGGTACAGGAGGTACTAGAGGGAGGAGTAAGCCAGGGAAGAGAGTGGGGAGAAAGCGGGGAGGAAGTTGAGGGCAGGATCACTTTGACTCAAGAGACTCTTGGTTACTTACTGGTAGCAGATACAGGGTGATTAAACTTAGCTCAAACCTATCTTTAAGACTTTTTTAGACCAGTTTTAGATTTAGAGAATAATTGAGGAGATTGTACAAAAAGTTCCCATTTTCTGGCACCCAGTTTCCCCTATTATGAAACAATCGTACACTAGTGTGGTATCTTTGCCACAATTAATGAACCAGTGTTGATACATTATTATTAACTCAAGTCCATAGTTTAGATTTCTTTAGTTTTTGCCTGTTTTTGTCTATTCTGGCATTCCATCCAGGATACCACATGACATTTAGTTTTACATGTCTCCTTAGGGTCTCAAGCCTATTTTTAATGTTTATTCTTAAAGGTACTAGAGCAAGGCCTTAGTTACCCTGAAGAAATAGGGGCACTTAAACACTGAGATTCTCAGAGGTGCCAAGAAGGATGGTTCTCGCCATTTCACTCTCTCTTCTAGTTAGAACTTAAATTCTAATGGGAAAAGGAGAGAGAAATTTGTTACTAACTGGAATTAAAACTTTGCTTTGTTGGCCAGTTTTGTACCAAGTCTGGAGGTACCAAGGGGGGAGACAGTTTAAGATTCACTCAGTCTCTGCAAAAATTCGTATTTTCAGATGTCAAGACTAAGAAGTCTGATTTATCCAGATCTGTGCCTTTAGGGGCACACTCAGTCCCTTGTATTAATGAAAGAAAAAACTCTAACCTCTGCTCTAAAAAAAAAATTTTTTTCCCTCTTAAAGTTGGGACTATACAAGTGCCTAGAATATAAAGAAGTTAGGATTCCTTTTACACATACTCCAAGAAATATTTAGCTCATGGAAAGTTGTTTGGATTTGGCAGATCCATGGAAATTTTGGATGCCCAGGCAAAAGGCTAAATGGAACATGAAATGAAATTCTCTGAAAATATATCTCCACAGGTTTTCAATGACTTTCCTTCTCCTATTCTAGAACCAGTATTTAAGATACTGGAATCTTACTCTTCATAACCTGTACATAACAGCAAATTCCTCCAACAAAAAGTACATCGTGCCAAGTACTTGACACAAGACTTACCCATTGGTGACCCAAGTGTTACCGTGATGAAGAGGCAGGTGAAGAGCAGGAACTGAAGCATCCTTTTGGACCAGCCACCAGAGACAGACTGGAAAATCCTCTTAATTTCAGTCTTCCTTTGTCCGCTTCTTTTTCAAACACTTTTTTAAAAGGCCTCTAGGCTCTTGTGAAGAAGACTTTTCAGTACTGGTTGGGGCTTTATCAGAGGAAGAGGATGAGTGGGATAAGGTGTCCATTGCTCTAGCCTTGACCCCAGATAGAAGCACTGCTTTACACTGTCAACAGAGTTATTTTATTGATATTTTTCTTTAGGGGAAAAAAAAAGAAAAACTCTCACAATCCCTCATCCTCCTATTGTTTTTCTCTCAAGACTTCCCTGCAATGAGGCCTCCAGTATCTTATCCAGAAGGGAACTCTAAAAGAGGGACATCCCCTCACGTCAAAATCTTGTTTTGTGACTTCAAGGAACTGATTTCATGATATTGCAGCCATAGCATTGCAGATTACATGAGAATGGGATAAAGCCTAATTTTTGGAAGTGATCTTTAGAAAATGTCTTGGTCAGGTGGCCAAGGAGTTTACAATAGCACACAAAAGAGTGGTAAGGACAGGTGTGGAATGAGGACAATATTCTCTTGAAGCAAGCGTCCAAGTCTGTTTTATTATGGTCTTTGGTATCAAAACTTCCTAAAGAAACAAAGTTTAAGTTGTGTTTGAGCAGCAGTATCTCATGTTTTCATAGTGCCTTTCTTCTCCAAATTTAAAATGGTTTATTGTTATTTATTTCACTAATTCTCACAGTAAGGGGTAGGGGCTTCAGATTAGGAACTATTCATTAAATTGACGACACTGAAAAGTAAGTGACAAAGTTTACTACAGTTTCAGTTTTAGACAAGAGAGGGACAATGTAGGGTCCTGTATATTACATGTCACTAGACATAACCTTAGGAATTACAGGTTTGGAGCTTGCCAGCTTCCTGACATCCTACAGTGCGTAGAATGAGAATTGGCAAGCACTATTACTGCAGATAATGTGAAGGGGAAGGATTAAAAGAAGGGTAGAGAATAAGTTTTTGTTTGTTGTTTTTTTTTTTTTTTCTTTTTGCAGTATGTGGGCCTCTCACTGTTGTGGCCTCTCCCGTTGCGGAGCACAGGCTCCGGATGCGCAGGCTCAGCGGCCATGGCTCACGGGCCCAGCCGCTCCGCGGCATATGGGATCCTCCCAGACCGGGGCACGAACCCGTATCCCCTGCATCGGCAGGCGGACTCTCAACCACTGCACCACCAGGGAGGCCCTGTTTGTTGTTTTTAAATATGATATTAAACAAGGATCCGCGTGAAACCAAAATTTTTCTCTCCTAATCTTACCTTGACCTGATGCTTTGGGCTTCTATTATTCCTAAACTTTCTTCATCTATGCTTCTTTTCCTAATAACTGAATTTCTAGTGCCTGGGAAAGAAATATTATTGTCTTTTAGGAAGTAGTCCCTAAATTTGTCTTCATAATCTTTTAGCACATTTTCTTACTACACTAAGTAGCATTCAAATTACTGTGGCCCCTTTCCTCTAGGGTTTCAGTTCAGTTAAACAGTAGTGCTTACTAGGGGCCAGGTAACATGCTGGTCACGGGTATTTGACAGTGATTAAGGTAAAAGAGGTTCCCACAAGCAGACTTTACAGTCTAGCAAGGGGTTTCCATTGATTTAACTTGTACTCAGCTACTTTATCACTAATGCTAGTGGGACACAGGCAACTTGATCATTATTAGCTGATTAAGTTGCAATCTGATGGCAGCAATGGATGACTCTGGGACTGAGGAACTGTTTCATTGCAGGGTAGTGCTGCTACGTGGCAATGGTCTTAACTGAGGAACTGTTTCATTGCAGGGTAGTGCTGCTAAGTGGCAATGGTCTTAACAGAAATAACAAAACCCTGCAATTTCCTGTCCCTGAGAAGCCATCTGGCTGCTTCATATGTGCTGCAGAGAAGCAGAGGACGTGTGCATGAGATAAACCCAGATTTGCTGCCAGGATTGATTGCCAGAGTCAAGGACTTTTACCAGATAGTCCTTTGGTTCTGTAAACAAGTCTTCCCAGGATGGTAGGATATTTTTCTTATTCCTATTTTTTCCTTTTTAGTTGACCGGCCCTTTCATTTTAATTTTTTACGATGAAAAATTTCAAATATATACAAAGTAGAAAAAACAATAATGAGTACTCAGCTGCAATAATAGTTAACATTTTGTCAATCTTATTTCATTTATACAGCAGTATACATTTCTAACAAATGGCCTTTCTTTTTTATATAATCGTATTGTCATTGTTACAACTATGGAAAGTAGCAGTCGTTCCTTAATATCATCTAATACTCATTCCATATTTAAATGTCCCCAGTTGTTTCAAAAATTTCTTTGTATTGCTAGCTTGAGTCAGGATTCAAACAAGATCTATAGGGGCTTCCCTGGTGGCACAGTGCTTAAGAATCCACCTGCCAATGCAGGGGACACGGGTTCAACCCCTGGTCCGGGAAGAGCCCACATGCCGCAGAGCAACTAAGCCCGTGCGCCACAACTACTGCGCTCTAGAGCCCGTGAGCCACAACTACTGAAGCCCACGCACCAAGAGAAACCACCACAATGAGAAGCCCGTGCACTGCAACGAAGAGTAGCCCCCACTCACCGCAACTAGAGAAAGCCCGCGTGCAGCAATGAAGACCCAACGCAGCCAAAAATAAATAAATAAAACAAATAAATTTATTAAAAAACAAAACAAAACAAACAAGAGCTATACATTGCTTGTGGTTGGGTCTCTTAAATTCTTTTAATCTATAACAGTCCCTCCACCTCCCATGCTACTTGTTGAAGAAACCCAGTTTTTTGTCCTATAGAATGTCTCACATCCTGGGTTTCACTGACCACTTCGTGTGGTGTCTTTTAGCTTCCCTTCTCTCACATTTATTTTTTAGTTTTTAGTTTTTTTGATAAGTCATTTTTATTATACGTTATAAAAGTAGTGGCCCGGGCTTCCCTGGTGGCACAGTGGTTGAGAGTCCGCCTGCCGATGCAGGGGACGCGGGTTCGTGCCCCGGTCCGGGAAGATTCCACATACCGCGGAGCGGCTGGGCCCGTGAGCCATGGCCGCTGAGCCTGCGCGTCCGGAGCCTGTGCCCCGCAACGGGAGAGGCCACAACAGTGAGAGGCCCGTGTACCGCAAAAAAAAAAAAAAGTAGTGGCCCATAACACATTGGAACAACGTCTTTTTAAACTGGTTTTCACCACAGTTTGAGAAGCACTGATTTGGATGACTTGCTTCTCATCTGTACCACTGTGATTTGACAACAAAGGTTACTTTCCCACATTAAAAAAATATTTTTCTTGCCAATATTCTAGACAAAAGCAAGAATCACCCATACAACACTCTAGCCTCACAATTTCTTGACTCATTTATTCCAATAAAATATACCTTCAAACAATAACCCTAGCCATATCTTGTCCTTAGTCCTCTTTAATCCTTAACTCTGAAACTCTGCTCTTGGACCACAAACTTTCATTCTCCTACCTTCTTACTAAAACTGCTCTTTACTGTTCCTACTGGAATAAACACTTTGGATATGGACTTGCTTCCCTGAATGCAATGCTTATGCAAAAACAGCCATCCATGGACTTATAGAATGCCTTACATATCACCATGAGATTCCACACAGCATTGTTCTGATCAAGGAACTCACTTCATAGCACATGAAGTGTGGCAATGGGCTCGTGCTCATAAACACTGATCTTACCAAGTTCGCATCATCCTGACACAGCTAGCTTGATAAAACAGTGGAATGGATTTTTGAAGACTTGATTATAGTGCCAGATATGTGGCAATACCTGGTGGGGCTAGGACAAGGTTCTCCATGACAGTGTATATGCTCTAAACCAGAATCCAATATATGGTACTTTTTCACCCACAGCCAATATTCACGGGTCCAGGAATCAAGGGGTTAAAATGGGAGTGGCTTCATTTTTACCTGTAGTGATCCAATAGCAAGATTTTTGCTTCCCATCTCTGCAAACTGAGATTCTGCTAATCCAGAGATCTTATTAGTTCCAAAGGGAGAAAAACTTCCACCTGAGACAAAGCAGCATCCCATTTTTCAACCACTGCATTCATTTCTTCTGCAGTTATTCTCTTTTCACATTCCTTGGTCTTGTAGATTCTATCCACAGTTATAGCTCCATTCTTCTGAATAGCTATCCCTGTGTCTGCACTGTTTATTCTGTTCAGTAATTCCTGTAATGTCATGTCATTTTCTTCAGGGTTAATATTTTCTAGCAGTTTTAGAGACATTTCCATATGCTTGGCTCGTGCACAATTGCTTCATCTCTCTCCTCATTGGCTAACTGCAGTCAAGACATAATAGCTTCATCACGTTCCCTCTGCAAAATACACCTCTTCAACCAAAGCTGCTGTTTTTTCAGCAATTTGAGCTTCTGTTGCTTTTTCTTGGAGTTCTAGTTTAAGCTTTAGTTTTCTCTGTTCTTTATCTTCTTTAGTCAGTTTTTCTTGAAGTTTTTTATTGCTTGGAGAATGTCCGATTCTTTTAGAAGCAACGCTATTGTCTCCTCTTTAAGTCTGAAGTAACTTGACAAGGAATCATACATTTGTAATGCAAATCATTATCTCTGTGTTCCATAATGTTGGAATTTTCTCTGGTGCAGTGAGCTGTCTCATCACCTAAATGAGGACTGATGACTTGAAAATTCCTTGATCTCTGCTCTGGCAGTTCTATGCCCCCATAGGTAGCTTCATTAACTAATTCATTGGATTTCTGTTGCATGCTTCCCTTAGAATTCACAGGCAGTTGCTCATCTGGCTGTGTACTTTTATTTCTCCCAGTGGTCTCTTGTTCAACATAACTATGGATTATGTCTGGACTAACGCAGCACTGTCCTGGTGTTAAAATATACTGGTTGATTATAAAATACAGGAAATGAAGGTTTCTTTCACAGCTGGATGGAAGAACAATAACAACCACCACTTATCTAGGCCCTTTTGACCAGTCGTCCATTTGTACTTCTTGTTTGCTCTGGCAAGGTCTCTGGTTTTTGCACCAAGATTTGAAGCTTTGTACAGCATGGCTCAGCGTGCCTAAAGAAGCACAGCATTCTTTGCTGAAACTTACAAGTGTGAGACCTGAGATGCGCCCCGCACTGGCCCAGGAGCCAACTCTGCGCTCTTGCCCAGAGCTTCTCAGGGTCATTTTATATTCAGTAGGTCTTGTTAAAATTAACCTATACATTTATCCTAAGGAAATAACCACATAGTCCATTTAGGAAGACAAGGAGTTTGGACTTATTTGGGGAGCAATGAACTAAAGGTTGTTGGCAGTGATAAAAATGAATGACAACCCTTTACAGTTTTGGTGAAACTGAATTCCGAAATCTAAGAAGTTCCACATTTCTGTGAAATCTTTCCAGACAGATTTTAAAAATTCAACCTATTTGTATTTGTTTTTGTAAGCATCTACTGTGTGCTTACCACTACACCCTCACAAGCAAGATACAATAGTATGTACATGTGACATGATCTCTATCCTTTCCATTTACCATAGTCACCATACTCACCAATCCTCACTCAGTCTGGTTGTTTGATCATAGAATTCACTGATGAGTTATGACACAGATGCCCTCTCTATGCCTCAGTTTCCTTCTCTTTAAAGCCACGGTTTGATGAGGTCAATGGTTCGCATCAGAATCACCAGGAGCGCTTGCTGAACAGATTGCTGGTTCCACTCCTAGTTTGATTCAGTAGGGAGTGGAGAACTTGCATTTCTGGAGAGGTAAGTTGCTGTTCCAGGAACCAGATTCTGAGAACACTTTTACTTTCTCCAGCTCTAAAAGTCTATGATCCCTTAGCAAAACTGCATTACCTACACTCACTAATGGATTTAACACTCTCCATTATTCACCAGAGCCTAAGAGGATGTTGTGGAATATGTAGCTATTATTTGCCTTAAAAAAATTTTTTTTTACTGGAATACAGTTGACTTAGAATGTTGTGTTAGTTTCAGGTGTACAGCAAAGTGAATAAGTTATACATATACATAGACCCATTCTTTTTCAGATTCTTTTCCCATATATGTTATTACAGAATATTGAGTAGAGTTCCCTGTGCTATACAGTAGGTCCTTATTAGTTACCTATTTTATATATAGTAGTGTGTATATGTTAATCTCAAACTCCTAATTTATCACTTCCCCCTACGTTTCCCCTCTGGCAACCATAAGTTTGATTTCGAGATCTGTGAGTCTGTTTCTGTTTTGTAAATAAGTTCATTTGTATCACTTTTTTATTAGATTCCACATATAAGTGATATCATATTTGTCTTTCTCTGTCTGACTTACTTCACTTAGTATGATAATCTCTAGGTCCATCCATGTTGCTGCAAATGGTGTTATTTCATTCTTTTTTATGGCTGAGTAATATTCCACTGTATATATGTACCATATCTTCTTTACCCATTCCTCTGTTGATGGACATTTAGGTTGCTTCCACATCTTGGCTATTGTAAATAGTGCTGCAATGAACATTGGGGTGCATGTATCTTTTTGAATTATGGTTTTCTCCAGATATATGCCTAGGAGTAGGATTGCTGGATCATATGGTAGCTCTATATTTAGTTTTTAGGGAACCTCCATACTGTTTTGTTCTCCATAATTGTATCAATTTACATTCCCACCAACAGTGTAGGAGGGTTCCCTTTTCTCCACACCTTCTCCAGCATTTATTGTTTGTAGGTTTTTTGATGATGGCCATTCTGACTGGTGTGAGGTGATACCTCATTGTAGTTTTGATATGCATTTCTCTAATCATTAGTGATGTTGAGCATCTTTTCATGTGCTTTTTGGTCATCTGTATGTCTTCTTTGGAGAAATGTCTATTTAAATCTGCCCATTTTTTGATAGGACTGTTTTTTTTTGACATTGAGTTGCGTGAGCTGTTTGTATATTTTGGAGATTAATCCCTTGTCGGTTGCTTTGCAAATATTTTCTCCCATTCTGTGGGTTGTCTTTTCATTTTGTTTATCGTTTCCTTTGTTGTGCAAAAGCTTTTAAGCTTAATTAGGTCTCATGTATTTTCGTTACTCTAGGAGGTGGATCAAAAAAGATATTGCTGTGATTTGTCATAGTGTTCTGCCTATGTTTTCCTTTAAGAGCTTTATAGTATCCGGCCTCACATTTAGGTCTTTAATCCATTTTGAGTTTATTTTTGTGTATGGTGTTAAGAAGTGTTCTCATTTCTTTCTTTTACACGTAGCTGTCCAGTCTTCCCAGCACCACTCATTGAAGAGACTCTTTTCTCCATTATATATTCTTGCCTCCTTTGTCATAGACTAGTTGACCATAGGTTCATGGGTGTAGTTATTATTTGTTGAATGCAAACAACGGCTTAATATTTTCAATCTTATCTTCTTAAACCTTACATATCTTAGGGATGTTTCTGTTCGGTTGCTGTGAGCTGCCAGGAGGCAGGACCGTAGCTGTGGAGGCTCTCAGTACATCTCACACTGCACTTAATGCAGACATTTAATACATGCTTTTTGATATGTCTTCGAGGGACTAGGTGGCATGTGATATTTTACCATTTGGTGATCATTATAAATTTGATACAAACTCTTAAAATAAGGAGTATTTGATCTTGGTTCATGCTTGAACAAGTTTCTGGAGTCCAGGAGACCACACTGGGCAGTCTGATGATCTGATATAATGGAGATATTTCCTGTCAATCAGGAGATAAGGCTATTAGTGTCAGTGCTGTCCTTGGCTCTATCACGGTTGCAGAGGTCACTGAACCTCTAGTGGCTCTGGAAAACTAGGAAAATATTGATCATCTTAAGTTCAGGAAGAATTCATGAAATGCCTTGTAAAAATATAGGCTCCAGCAAAAAAACTTAATTTCAAAATGGTATTTTTATAAAAATTAATTTTAGAGGTAAAAAGCTTTCCACCTTGAATCAGAATAAGCTTGTTTTTGTTTCTGATCTTGGTTGTTTTGCTTTAAAGAATGAGATGCTATAGTTCAAAAATTGAATAAGTATTTATTGTTCCAGAAGGTACATTGCTTTTTATACATATTTCATAAATGATACAGGATTTTACACATGTCCAATATTTTGCTATTTGTTTAAAGGACTTTTCTCCACGTCTTCCCTCCCCTTGCCTCCCACACACCCTGAAAGGATTTGCTCATTGCACTGTGCTGTTTCTTCTTAAAAACCCTGTGTACAAACAGGATAAATGGTTTAAAAATAATTCACACAACAGAAATAAATGAGGGAAGGGGGTTGAACGACTGGGGGGGGCGGGTGGGGAAGGAAGTGGGAGGAGGGATGAGAAGTGGAGACATGCATCCTTTCATTCCGTCATGCCGGTGGAAGGGGTGGTGGCAGGAGCAGCAGCAGCAATCCTGGCTGTCTTTCAACCTCTGCAAGGCACCTGCAGTCTGGGTTTGTCATTTAAAGTGTTTCTCTTCACACACAATGATCCCAAAGGAGGAAGAAAAAGAGAAAGAAACCCCTTGCCACAATGAAGAGGGATGAATCATGTGAAAGAAAAAAGCCAATCAATCAGCTGTGTGGCAAGCCCCATCATCCTTTCCCTCCTGCCCCTGCAGTAGTTAAAAACAGGATAGTAGACACAGATTCCTTTGACCCTTCAAGTGTGATGTCATCTGGAAATATGGTAGAAAATATTTTGATAGAGTATAAGATTAACTCCTTTTTCTCTCAATTTAAGATAAGAAAAAATAGGGTGAAGAGGGTAGGCTGAAAGAAGCCATAGAAATGTATTTCTATACAAAGATAAATTGCACCCTTTGAGATCCACACACTTGATTTACAACTACTGAAGAGGTGGAGGTGGGAGGGCTCACAAACAGTGTGGGAGTGTGTGTCCTTAGAGATTAACAAGGCCTCCAGACAAGGTAGTGACATCTGGGTGGCCTGGAATGCTGTAACACAAACAGATTAACAGCAGTGAAACTATTCTGGTTCTGAAATGGCTACAGAGTCATGATTTTTAGCCAGTTTGTAAACCTTACATCTTCCTGATTTGGTAATACAGTTGAACACTCCGCCTCTGGCTTGAGCTGTGGAGGGAGAGGGGAGTATCAATGGGATAGTTAAATAAAGGAGGGAAATCTGTCCTCCTCTTAAAGATTAATTAGTAAAAAACAGAACAAAACAAAAACACCTCATGCAGTGTTGCCAATTATTTCTAGACAGTGATCCAGAGAAATGGAATATTGAGACATTTAAGAAGGTATTAAGGGATAATCCAAAGTGTCAGTTATCAAACAGTCATAAGTTGGTTCCAATTATCATATGGATAAAATTAGTGTACCAACAGGTGTGGGTGGTCAGAAACGGGGCACAAACGGGAGAGATTCCTGGTAACTTTGCAGAGACTGGGTCCAATCTAAAATAAATGCTAATGACATGGGCTCAGACTCTGTTTGCCACCCACATATCTCAAGGGTTTGCTTTTCTGGTATATTTATTTACTGTTATGTCAAAAATAAGAAAAGTTAAATTAAAAAAAAATTTAGAGCTGAGTGGAGTGCTGGTGTGTTACTATTTTGCTGACCCTGAAAAGAAGATGCAAGAAACAACACCCCTAGCATCATTTTCTCTCAACTATAATAATAATGCATCATTTTCATCCAGAAACTGAGACTCTTGATTAAGACAATATTCACTAAGCCCTTTGAGCTTATATTCCACAAAGCCTGATGGTCAGATTTTAACATTCCTTTCTTCCCTAAGATCTTTTTGTTTTTGTTTTTAAATTAACGTTAAAAACCCTCTACCCCGACATGGCTCCCAGCTTCCACCTGCAATGCTTTTTAATTAAAAAGGCCATAGTTATAAACAGGTGTTCTTTCTGCTGGGATTCAGAGGCTCTCTGCAGATCAATCTTCCTCACCAATCTGTCGGAGGGGCAGATGTACTTGTAATGGGTCTCTCAGTCTCTTAAGGTCCATTTCTGCCTAAAATAGAAACAAAAGGTGAGAAAACTGGCTAGTCAAGCTTTCAATGATATTACTGTCTCCTGAGAAGAGGAAACTGTCTTTCCTCCATCACTATGAGTCAGAGAAATCATCTCAATCACTCTCAAAGTAAGAGTGCCTCAGAGGCAAAGAATGTTAAAGGCACAGGACAACAAAGTGGGACAGAAACAGAAGTCTGTCCTGGCAGTTTCATCTATCAACAGAGCCTCCAGAAAAGACTGTGCAATCAACAGGGTAGGACTCAGGGGTTCAAGAATGTGGGAGCATCTGATGCACCTTGATGGCATTTCTCCAGAGAGAAGCCCTTTTACAAACTTTTTGCCTGGAGCCAGAATTCAAATTTATGCTCCTGAAGACTTTAGTTATTTGTCTAGTAGTTGTTTAAGTTTTTCACTATCAGTAACTTTTAAAACAGGGATGTGCAGTCAACTGTAGCACTTTCAAAACTCACACGCGCTTGGGCCTCACCCCTGAGTTGGATTAATAGGTTTAGGGCGGGGCTGAAGCACCTGTATTTTTAATAGCTCCAGAGATGATTCTGACGCATTCCCTCCAGTTGAGAACCACCACACAGAGCAACAGAAGGTAAGAATTCACTTAGGCCAAGGCAAGGAGATGAATTAAGCCTCTTCAAAGCACAACCCTGTCACCAAAAAGGGACAGAGAAGGCAGAGAAGGTCCAGAGAAGAGTAATTAAACATTAAAGAGGATGGAAGGGCTTCCAGAGGTTTTAAAAAAATCTCTAAAGCCATGAAAGACTGCAGAGAAAAGAAATGAGGATTTCTTCACCAAAATCAAAGATATCAGAGTGAGGGGGAGGCACGATCAGAAATGTGAAAGAGGTAGCTGTTATGAAAAATAAGATATCAGTCTTTTAAAAAAGCATTTCTAGCTCAATAATCTCTCACCTGCACCTTGCAAACATTTCTAGTAGTCTCTCTCTGACCTGGGTTTTGTTTTGGCTCCATTGCTACCACACATCTTAGGTGAGAGATCTTTGGGTCAATTGCAGAAAGATTAAAAAAAGAGAGAAAAGTAAAAACAGACCTCTCTAAAGAAACAAAATGAAAAATATAAAAATAGGTTTAAAAATTTCAATATGCTAGTGATAAAACGATAGATAGGACTCATTATCTTTTCATCTGCTTGTGTTATAAAACTTTTTGGAGTGTTGACCATGCTAAAATAGTCATTTTTATCAACTGAGGAATAATTTACATAGGAAGAAGAGGATTGGATCATTCTTTCAGAGTTTACCCATCTAAGTACTTGATTGTAGACAATGATGATGATGCCATACAAGATGGGGCTGGGATTTATTTTAATTTTTGTAAAACTTACCTGAGCAATTGCATCTTTGAGCTGATTGTATTTCTCTAGGTCAAAACGTGACTTTTTGGCTCCTTTATGGAAAAATAATAAGTATTGTCTGTCTCTGGCTTCTGGATAAACATATTCCTACAAAAATAAAGAAGAAATTAAATTATACTCCTTAGCACACTATCTTCACAAAATAAGCATTTACTATTGATTAGATTCAATACACATGAGCACATATAAAGATATACTACTGACATGTGCTGTATTAAATATTTATTTCTTAAACATTTTTTATTGCACAACACACACAGAAGAGTACACACACAAAAAATGTACATCATAAAGAATCATCATCATGTAATAAATTTTAATCACCACCAGACAGAGAAAATAGAATACCACCAGTAACTCACAAGCCCCCTTTCTGCCCCTTTCCAATTACTAACCCCTCCTTCCCCACCAAAGTAATCACTATCTTGACTTTCATGGTAACTGTTTTCCTGCTCTCTTTACAGCTTTCTTACTTAAGCATACATTCCCCTGAGCTCTACAGCTGAGTTTACCTGTTTTTTGAATTTTATAAAAATGGAGTCAGATAGTATGCATTGTGTATGGCTACTTTCACTCAATATCATGTTTGTGATATTCATCTTTTGCGTGTAGCTGTAGTCTGTTCATTTCCATTGATGTGTTATATTCTATTGTGTGGCTACATCACAATTTATTTATCTGTTGTACTACTGATAGATTTTTGGGTTGTTTCTAGGTTTTAGCTGTTGTAAATAATACAGTCAAGATCATCTCTGGACTTGTCTTCTGTTGGGTATAAACCTATGAATGGAAATTCTGGACCATAGGGTATGCTTGTGTTCAAATTTAAGGAGTGATATCAAAATGGTTGTACCAGGGATTGTACCAGGGGCTTCCCTGGTGGCGCAGTGGTTGAGAGTCCGCCTGCTGGTGCAGGGGACACGGGTTTGTGCCCCGGTTGGGGAGAATCCCGCATGCCGCGGAGCGGCTGGGCCCGTGAGCCATGGCCACTGAGCCTGCGCGTCCGGAGCCTGTGCTCTGCAGCGGGAGAGGCCACGGCATTGAGAGACCCACGTACCGCAAAAAAAAAAAAAAGGTTGTACCAGCTATACTCCCATAAGCAGGACATGACTTGCCATCACTTCACCTCCTTGCCAATACTTGGTATTGTCAGTTAAAAAACGAGTTAGGCAGAAATACTACCTCAGATTCTGTTCCCTTATAGGTTATTACAAAATATTGAGTATAGTTCCCTGTGCTATACTATAGGTCCTTGTTGGTTATCTATTTTATATAGTTTGTATATGTTAATCCCAAACTCCTAATTTATATTATTTATATTACTACCTCTTTTTTTTTTTTTTTTTTTTTTTGGTACACGGGCCTCTCACTGCTGTGGCCTCTCCCATTGTGGAGCGCAGGTTCCGGACGTGCAGGCTCAGCGGCCACGGCTCACGGGCCCAGCCACTCCGCGGCATGTGGGATCCTCCTGGACCAGGGCACGAACCCGTGTCCCCTGCATCGGCAGGCGGACTCTCAACCACTGCACCACCAGGGAAGCCCACTACCTCATATTTTAAAAACAACTTTACTTAAGATACCATACAATTTACCCATTTAAAGTATAATAGTCAATGCTTTTTAGCATAGTCACAGAATTGTACAACCATTACTACAATAATTTTTAGAATATTTTCATCATCCCCCAGAGAAACCCCATATCCTTTAACATCACTTCCTATTTCCCTCCATACTTCCAGTTCTAAGTTAACTACTAGCCTACTTTCTGTCTCTATAGATTTGCCTCTTCTGGATATTTCATAAGTGGAATCATAAAAAAGCCTTTTGTGTCTGGCTTCTTTCAAGGCTCATCTATTTGTAGCATGTATCAGTACATTATTTCTTTTTATTGACAAATAATATTCCATTAAATGGATATGCTACATCAGGGGTCCCCAATCTCCCGGCTGCAGACGGGTAGTGGTCCGCAGCCTGTTAGGAACCGGGCCGCACAGCAGGTGAGCAGTGGGCAAGCCAGCAAAGCTTCATCTGCCGCTACCCATCACTCGCTTTACCGCCTGAACCATCCCCCGCCATCCCCTCCCCCAGGGAAAAATCGTCTTCCACGAAACCGGTCCCTGGTGCCAAAAAAGGTTGGGGACCACTGTGCTACGTTTTATTTATCTATTTGTCAATTGATAGACATTTGGGTTTCTTCCACTTTTTGGCTATTATGAATAATCTTGCTATGAACATTTGTGTACAAATTTTTGTATGGACACGTTATTATTTCTCTTGAAGAGATATAGCATTTTCCTGATCACTCATGGGGCTGAGGCCTTTTCACATCCTCTTTTATATTATGGCCATTTGCATATTCACTTTTAGAAGTGCCTGTACAAACCTCTTGCCATTTTTTTCCTACTGGATTGTGTGTCTTTTTCTTACTGATTTGTAGGATTTGTTAATATATTATGGATATGGATCCTCTGTTGGATATACATATTGGAAACATCTCCTCCCAGCCCACTCTCCCTCTGCATGGTGCTCTTTAATAAATAGATGTCCTTAATGTTAATATAGCCTAATTTATCATTCCTATTCTTTATGGTTAGCACTTTTCATTCTGTGTAAAAAGTCATTCCCTATTGCACAGTAATTAAGATATTCTATATTATTATCTTCCAGGAGCTTCATCGTGTTACCTTTTATATTTAGATCAACAATCTGTCTGGAATTGATTTTCGTTTATAGTGTAAGGATGGGGTCATTTCTTTTTTCTATATGGATATTCAATTGTCCTAGCACCATTTACCAAAAAACTCTTTCCCTGCAGTGCCATTTTTTTAAAATCAAAACTTCATTTATACTAGGTCTATTTCTACTTCTCTCTTCTATTCCACTGGACTATTTGTCCATCCCCGTGTCACTGTCTTAATCACTGCAGTATTGTAACTAAAGCTGCAGTCTTCATATCTGATAGAGTGAATCCTCTTACCTAGTTTTTCTTCAAGTGTTTATTGCTTTTCTTAGTCTTCTGTATTTCCACATACATTTTAGAATCAGTTTATTAAAATCTCTTCCCCCAACTACAAAGCTGTTGGGATTCTGACTGGGACTGCACTGAATCTAATAGATCAATGTGGATAAAACTGTCATTTTTGCACTATTTACTTTTCTAGTCCATGAACATGCTATATCATTACATTTATTAACTCTCCTATAATTTTATGTTTCTTGACATAGAGGTCTTGTACATCTTTTGCATGATTTATTTATTTATTTGGTTATTTATTTATTCTTTTTTTTGCGGTATGCGGGCCTCCCACCATTGTGGCCTCTCCCGTTGCGGAGCACAGGCTCCGGACGCGCAGGCTCAGCAGCCATGGCTCACGGGCCCAGCTGCTCCGCAGCATGTGGGATCCTCCCAGACTGGGGCACGAACCTGTGTCCCCTGCATGGGCAGGCGGACTCTCAACCACTGTGCCACCAGGGAAGCCCAGGTTATTTATTTATTTTTTAACATCTTTATTGGAGTATAATTGCTTTACAATGGTGTGTTATTTTCTGCTTTATAACAAAGTGAATCAGCTATACATAAATATATATCCCCGTATCTCCTCCCTCTTACGTCTCCCTCCCACCCTCCCTATTCCTCCCCTCTAGGTGGACACAAAGCACTGAGCTGATCTCCCTGTGCTATGTGGCTGCTTCCCACTAGCTATTTTACATTGGGTAGTGTACATATGTCCATGCCACTCTCTCACTTCATCCCAGCTTCCCCTTCCCCGTGTCCTCAAGTCCATTCTCTAGGTCTGCGTCTTTATTCCTGTCCTGCCACTAAGTTCTTCAGAACCATTTTTTTTTAGATTCCATATGTATGTGTTATCATACGGCATTTTTCTCTTTCTGACTTACTTCACTCTGTATGACAGTCTCTAGGTCCATCCACCTCATTACAAATAACTCGATTTCGTTTCTTTTTATGGCTGACTAATATTCCATTGTATATATGGGCCACATCTTCTATATCCATTGATCTGTTGATGGACAGTTAGGTTGCTTCCATGTCCTGGCTATTGTAAATAGAGCTGCAATGAACATTGTGGTACATGACTCTTTGAATTGTTGTTTTCTCAAGGTATATGCCCAGTAATGGGATTGCTGGGTCATATGGTAGTTCTATATTTAGTTCTTTAAGGAACCTCCATAATGTTCTCCATAGAGGCTGTATCAATTTACATTCCCACCAGCATTTATTGTTTGTAGATTTTTTGATGATGGCCATTCTGACTGGTGTGAGGTGATACCTCATTGTACTTTTGATTTGCATTTCTCTAATGATTAGCGATGTTGAGCATCCTTCCATGTGTTTGTTGGCAATCTGTGTGTCTTCTTTGGAGAAATGTCTATTTAGGTCTTCTGCCCATTTTTGGATTGGGTTGCTTGTTTTTTTGATATTGAGCTGCATGAGCTGCTTATAAATTTTGGAGATTAATCCTTTGTCAGTTGCTTCATTTGCAAATATTTTCTCCCATTCTGAGGGTTGTCTTTTGGTCTTGTTTATGGTTTCCTTTGCTGTGCAAAAGCTTTTAAGTTTCATTAGGTTCCATCTGTTTATTTTTGTTTTTATTTCCATTTCTCTAGGAGGTGGGTCAAAAAGGATCTTGCTGTGATGTATGTCATAGAGTGTTGTGCCTATGTTTTCCTCTAAGAGTTTTATAGTGTCTGGCCTTACATTTAGATCTTTAATCCATTTTGAGTTTATTTTTGTGTATGGTGTTAGGAAGTGTTCTAATTTCATTCTTTTACATGTAGCTGTCCAGTTTTCCCAGCACCAGTTATTGAAGAAGCAATCTTCTCCCCATTGTATATTCTTCCCTCCTTTACCAAATATAAGGGGACCATATGTGAGTGGGTTTATCTCTGGGCTCTCTATCCTGTTCCATTGATCTATATTTCTGTTTTTGTGCCAGTACCATATTGTCTTGATTACTGTAGCTTTGTAGTATAGTCTGAAGTCAGGGAGCCTGATTCCTCCAGCTCTGTTTTTCTCTCTCAAGATTGCTTTGGCTATTCGGGGTCTTTGTGTTTCCATACAAATTGTGAAATTTTTTTGTTCTAGTTCTGTGAAAATTCCTATTGTTAGTTTGACAGAGATTGCATTAGATCTGTAGATTGCTTTGGGAAGTACAGTCATATTCATAATGTTGATTCTTCCAATCCAAGAACATGGTACATCTCTCCATCTGTTTGTATCATCTTTAATTTCTTTCATCAGTGTCTTATAGTTTCCTACATATAGGTGTTTTGTCTCCTTAGGTAGGTTATTCCTAGATATTTTATTCTTTTTGTTGCAATGGTAATGGGAGTGTTTCCTTAATTTCTCTTCCAGATTTTTCATCATTCGTGTATAGGAATGCAAGAGATTTCTGTGCATTAATTTTATATCCATCTACTTTACCACATTCATTGATTACCTCTAGTAGTTTTCTGGTAGCATCTTTTGGATTCTCTATGTATAGTATCATGTCATCTGCAAACAGTGACAGTTTTACTTCTTTTCTGATTTGAATTCCTTTTATTTCTTTTTCTTCTCTGATTGCTGTGGTTAAAACGTCCAAAACTATGTTGAATAATAGTGGTGAGAGTGGGCAACCATGTCTTGTTCCTGATCTTAGTGGAAATGGTTTCAGTTTTTCACCATTGAGAATGATGTTGACCGTGGGTTTGTCATATATGGCCTTTACTATGTTGATGTAAGTTCCCTCTATGCCTACGGTCTGGAGAGTTTTTATCATAAATGGGTGTTGAATTTTGTCAAAGGCTTCTTCTGTATCTACTGAGATGATCATATGGTTTTTCTCCTTCAATTTGTTAATATGGCTTATCACATTGATTGATTTGCGTATACTGAAGAATCCTTGCATTCCTGAGATAAACCCACTGGATCATGGTGTATGATCCTTTTAGTGTGCTGTTGGATTCTGTTTGCTATTATTTTGTTGAGGATATTTGCATCTATGTTCATCAGTGATATTAGTCTGTAGTTTTCATTTTTTGTGACACGTTTGTCTAGTTTTGGTATGAGGGTGATGGTGGCCTTGTAGAGGGAGTTTGGGAGTGTTCCTCCCTCTGCTATATTTTGAAAGAGTTTGAGAAGGATAGGTGTTAGCTCTTTTTTTTTTTTATTTTACAAATTTAATCAGTTATACATATACATATGTTCCCATATCCCCTCCCTTTTGCGTCTCCCTCCAACCCTCCCTATCCCACCCCTCCAGGCAGTCACAAAGAACCGAGCTGATCTCCCTGTGCTATGCGGCTGCTTCCCACTAGCTATCTACCTTACGTTTGGTAGTGTATATATGTCCATGCCGCTCTTTCACTTTGTCACAGCTTACCCTTCCCCCTCCCCATATCCTCAAGTCCATGCTCTAGTAGGTCTGTGTCTTTATTCCTGTCTTACTCCTAGGTTCTTGATGACATTTTTTTTCTTAAATTCCATATATATGTGTCAGCATACAGTATTTGTCTTTCTCTTTCTGACTTACTTCACTCTGTATGACAGACTCTAGGTCCATCCACCTCATTACAAATAGCTCAATTTCATTTCTTTTTATGGCTGAGTAATATTCCATTGTATATATGTGCCACATCTTCTTTACCCATTCATCCGATGATGGACACTTAGGTTGTTTCCATCTCCGGGCTATTGTAAATAGGGCTGCTATGAACATTTTGGTACATGTCTCTTTTTGAATTATGGTTTTCTCAGGGTATATGCCCAGTAGTGGGATTGCTGGGTCATATGGTAGTTCTATTTGTAGTTTTTTTTTTTTTTTTTTTTGCTGTACGCGGGACTCTCACTGCTGTGGCCTCTCCCGTTGCGGAGCACAGGCTCCGGACACACAGGCTCCGCGGCCATGGCTCGCGGGCCCAGCCGCTCCGCGGCATGTGGGATCTTCCGGGATCGGGGCACGAACCCGTGTCCCCTGCATCGGCAGGCGGACTCTCAACCACTGCGCCACCATGGAAGCCCTATTTGTAGTTTTTTAAGGAACCTCCATACCGTTCTCCATAGTGGCTGTACCAATTCACATTCCCACCAGCAGTGCAAGAGTGTTCCCTTTTTTCCACACCCTCTCCAGCATTTATTGTTTCTAGATTTTTTTGATGATGGCCATTCTGACTGGTGTGAGATGATATCTCATTGTAGTTTTGATTTGCATTTCTCTAATGAGTAAAGATGTTGAGCATCCTTTCATGTGTTTGTTGGCTGTCTGTATATCTTCTGTGGAGAAATGTCTATTTAGGTCTTCTGCCCATTTTTGGATTGGGTTGTTTGTTTTTTTGCTATTGAGCTGCATGAGCTGCTTATAAATTTTGGAGATTAATCCTTTGTCAGTTGCTTCATTTGCAAATATTTCCTCCCATTCTGAGGGTTGTCTTTTGGTCTTGTTTATGGTTTCCTTTGCTGTGCAAAAGCTTTGAAGTTTCATTAGGTCCCATTTGTTTATCTTTGTCTTTATTTCCATTTCTCTAGGAGGTGGGTCAAAAAGGATCTTGCTGTGATTTATGTCATAGAGTGTTCTGCCTATGTTTTCCTCTAGGAGTTTGATAGTGTCTGGCCTTACATTTAGGTCTTTAATCCATTTTGAGCTTATTTTTGTGTATGGTGTTAGGGAGTGATCTAATCTCATACTTTTACATGTCCCTGACCAGTTTTCCCAGCACCACTTATTGAAGAGACTGTCCTTTCTCCACTGTACATTCCTGCCTCCTTTATCAAAGATAAGGTGACCATATGTCCGTGGGTTTATCTCTGGGCTTTCTATCCTGTTCCATTGATCTATCTTTCTGTTTTTGTGCCAGTACCATACTGTCTTGATTACTGTAGCTTTGTAGTATAGTCTGAAGTCAGGGAGCCTGATTCTTCCAGCTCCATTTTTCGTTCTCAAGATTGCTTTGGCTATTCGGGGTCTTTTGTGTTTCCATACAAATTGTGAAATTTTTTGTTCTAGTTCTGTGAAAAATGCCATTGGTAGTTTGATAGGGATTGCATTGAATCTGTAGATTGCTTTGGGTAGTAGAGTCATTTTCACAATGTTGATTCTTCCAATCCAAGAACATGGTACATCTCTCCATCTATTTGTATCATCTTTAATTTCTTTCATCAGTGTCTTATAATTTTCTGCATACAGGTCTTTTGTCTCCTTAGGTAGGTTTATTCCTAGATATTTTATTCTTTTTGTTGCAATGGTAAATGGGAGTGTTTCCTTGATTTCACTTTCAGATTTTTCATCATTAGTATATAGGAATGCAAGAGATTTCTGTGCATTAATTTTGTATCCTGCAACTTTACCAAATTCATTGATTAGCTCTAGTAGTTTTCTGGTAGCATCTTTAGGAGTCTCTATGTATAGTATCATGTCATCTGCAAACAGTGACAGCTTTACTTCTTCTTTTCCCATTTGGATTCCTTTTATTTCCTTTTCTTCTCTGATTGCTGTGGCTAAAACTTCCAAAACTATGTTGAATAAGAGTGGTGAGAGTGGGCAACCTTGTCTTGTTCCTGATCTTAGTGGAAATGGTTTCAATTTTTCACCATTGAGGACGATGCTGGCTGTGGGTTTGTCATATATGGCCTTTATTATGCTGAGGAAAGTTCCCTCTATGCCTACTTTCTGCAGGGTTTTTATCATAAATGGGTGTTGAATTTTGTCAAAAGCTTTCTCTGCATCTATTGAGATGATCATATGGTTTTTCTCCTTCAGTTTGTTAATATGGTGTATCACGTTGATTGATTTGCATATATTGAAGAATCCTTGCATTCCTGGAATAAACCCCACTTGATCATGGTGTATGATCCTTTTAACGTGCTGTTGGATTCTGTTTGCTAGTATTTTGTTGAGGATTTTTGCATCTATGTTCATCAGTGATATTGGCCTGTAGTTTTCTTTCTTTGTGACATCCTTGTCTGGTTTTGGTATCAAGGTGATGGTGGCCTCGTAGAATGAGTTTGGGAGTGTTCCTCCCTCTGCTATATTTTGGAAGAGTTTCAGAAGGATAGGTGTTAGCTCTTCTCTAAATGCTTGATAGAATTCGCCTGTGAAGCCATCTGGTCCTGGGCTTTTGTTTGTCGGAAGATTTTTGATCACAGTTTCAATTTCAGTGCTTGTGATTGGTCTGTTCATATTTTCTATTTCTTCCTGATTCAGTCTTGGCAGGTTGTGCATTTCTAAGAATTTGTCCATTTCTTCCAGGTTGTCCATTTCATTGACATATAGTTGCTTGTAGTAATCTCTCATGATCCTTTGTATTTCTGCAGTGTCAGTTGTTACTTCTCCTTTTTCATTTCTAATTCTATTGATTTGAGTCTTCTCCCTTTTGTCCTTGATGAGTCTGGCTAATAGTTTATCAATTTTGTTTATCTTCTCAAAGAACGAGCTTTTAGTTTTATTGATCTTAGCTATTGTTTCCTTCATTTCTTTTTCATTTATTTCTGATCTGATCTTTATGGTTTCTTTCCTTCTGCTAACTTTGGGGCCTTTTTGTTCTTCTTTCTCTAATTGCTTTAGGTGTAACGTTAGGTTGTTTATTTGAGATGTTTCTTGTTTCTTGAGGTAGGATTGTATTGGTATAAACTTCCCTCTTAGAACTGCTTTAGCTGCATCCCATAGGTTTTGGGTCGTCGTGTTTTCATTGTCATTTGTTTCTAGGTATTTTTTAACTTCCTCTTTGATTTCTTCAGTGATCTCTTATTTATTTAGTAGTGTACTATTTAGTCTCCATGTGTTTGTATTTTTCACAGATTTTTTCCTGTAATTGATATCTAGTCTCATAGCACTTTAGTTGGAAAAGATACTTGATATGATTTCAATTTTCTTAAATTTATGAAGGCTTGATTTGTGACCAAAGGTATTATCTATCCTGGAGAGTGTTCCATGAGCACTTGAGAAGAAAGTATATTCTGTTGTTTTTGGATGGAATTTCCTATAAATATCAATTAAGTCCATCTTGTTTAATGTATCATTTAAAGCTTGTGTTTACTTATTATTTTTTTTTGTTTGTTTGTTTTTTGCTGTACGCGGGCCTCTCACTGCTGTGGCCTCTCCCGTTGCGGAGCACAGGCTCCGGACACACAGGCTCCGCGGCCATGGCTCGCGGGCCCAGCCGCTCCGCGGCATGTGGGGTCTTCCGGGATCGGGGCACGAACCCGTGTCCCCTGCATCGGCAGGCGGACTCTCAACCACTGCGCCACCAGGGAAGCCCCCTTATTTATTTTCATTTTGGATGATCTGTCCATTGGTGAAAGTGGGGGAGTTAAAGTCCCCTACTATGATTGCATTACTGTCAATTTCCCCTTTTATGGCTGGTAGCATTTGCTTTATGTATTGAGGTGCTCCTATGCTGGGTGCATAAATATTTACAATTGTTATATCTTCTTCTTGGATTGATCCCTTGATCATTATGTAGTGTCCTTCTTTGTCACTGTAATAGTCTTTATTTTAGTCTATTTTGTCTGATATGAGAATTGCTACTTCAGCTTTCTTCTGATTTCCATTTGCATGGAATATCTTTTTCCATCCCCTCACTTTCAGTCTGTATGTGCCCCTAGGTCTGCAGTGGGTCTCTTGTAGACAGCATATATATGGGTATTGTTTTTGTATCCATTCAGCCAGTCTATGTCTTTTGGCTGTAGCATTTAATCCATTTACATTTAAGGTAGTTATTGATATGTGTGTTCATATTACCATTTTCTTAATAGTTTTGGGTTTGTTATTGTAGAAGTTTTCCTTCTCTTGTTTTTCCTGCCTAGAGAAGTTCCGTTAGCTTTGTTGGAAAGGTGGTTTGGTGGTGCTGAATTCTCTTAGCTTTTGCTTGTCTGTAAAGGTTTTAATTTCTCTGTCAAATCTGAATGACATCCTTGCTGGGTAGAGTAATCTTGGTTGTAGGTTTTTCCCTTTCTTTACTTTAAATATGTCCTGTCACTCCCTTCTGGCTTTCAGAGTTTCTGCTGAAAGATCAGATGTTAACCTTATGGGGATTCTCTTGTATGTTATTTGTTGCTTTTCCCTTGCTGCTTTTAATATTTTTTCTTTGTATTTAATCTTTGATACTTTGATTAATATGTGTCTTGGCATGTTTCTCCTTGGATTTATCCTGTATGGGACTCTCTGCACTTCCTGGACTTGATTGACTATTTCCTTTCCCATATTAGGGAAGTTTTCAACTATAATCTCTTCAAATATTTTCTCAGTCCCTTTTTTTTTTCTCTTCTTCTTCTGGGACCCCTATAGTTCCAATGTTGGTGTGTTTAATGTTGTCTCAGAGGTTTCTGAGACTGTCCTCAATTTTTTTCATTCTTTTTTCTTTATTCTGCTCTGTGGTCGTTATTTGCACTATTTCATCTTCCAGATCACTTATCTGTTCTTCTATCTCAGTTTTTCTGCTATTGATTCCTTCTAGAGAATTTTTAATTTCATTTATTGTGTTCTTCATCGTTGTTTGTTTGCTCTTTAGTTCTTCTAGGTCCTTGTTAAACGTTTTTTGTATTTTCTCCATTCTATTTCCAAGATTTTGGATCATCTTTACTATCATTACTATGAATTCTTTTTCAGGAAGACTGCCTATTTCCTCTTCATTTGTTTGGTCTGGTGGGTTTTTACCTTGCTCCTTTATCTGCTGTGTATTTCTGTGTCTTCTCATTTTGCTTCACTTACTGTGTTTGGGGGTTTCCTTTTTGCATGCTGCAGGTTCATAGTTCCCGTTGTTTTTGGTGTCTGCCCGCAGTGGCTAAGGTTGTTTCCGTGGGCTGTGTAGGCTTCCTGCTGGAGGGGACTGGTGCCTGTGTTCTGGTGGGTGAGGCTGGATCCTGTCTTTCTCGTGGGCAGGACCATGTCTGGTGGTGTATTTTGGGGTGTCTGTGATCTTATTATGATTTTAGGCAGCCTCTCTGCTAATGGGTGGGGTTTTGTTCCTGTCTTCCTAGTTGTTTGGCATAGGGTGCCCAGCACTGTAGCCTGCTGGTCATTGAGTTGAGCTGGGTGTTTGTGTTGAGATGGAGATCTCTGAGAGAACTTTTGCCATTTGATATTATGTGGGGCCGGGATGCCTCTGGTGGACCAATGTCCTGAACTCAGCTCTCCCACCTCAGAGGCTTAGGCCTGACACCCGGCCAGAGCACCAAGACTCTGTCAGCCACACGGCTCAGAGGAAAAGGGAGAAAAAGAAAGAAAGAAAGGAAGAAAACTAAACTAAACTAAACTAAAATTAAATTAAATGAAAATAAAATTTAAAAGTTATAAAAATAAAAAATGTATTATTAAAAATAAAAAAGCAATTAAAAAAAGAGGACATCCAAACCTAAAAACGAATCCACCAGTGATAACAAGTGCTAAAAACTACACTAAAAAAGAAAACAAAAAAAAAAAAACACAAAAAAATGGACAGACAGAATTCTAGGACAAATGGTAAAAGCAAAGCTACACAGACAAAATCACACAAAGAAGCATATACACACACATCCACAAAATGAGAAAAAGGAACAATATATATATTTTAAAAAAAAGGAAGAGAGCAAGCAAATCAATAAACAAATCTACCAAAGATAATAAGCTCTAAATACTAAACTAAGATAAACATAAAACCAGAAACAAATTAGATGCAGAAAGCAAACTCCAAGTCTACAGTTGCTCCTGAAGTCCACTGCCTCAATTTTGGGATGATTCGTTGTCTATTCAGGTATTCCACAGATGCAGGGTACTTCAAGTTGATTGTGGAGATTTAATCCTCTGCTCCTGAGGCTGCATGGAGAGATTTCCCTTCTCCTCTTTGTTTGCACAGCTCCTGGGGGTTCAGCTTTGGATTTGGCCCCGCCTCCGTGTAGGTCGCCTGAGGGCATCTGTTCCCCGCCCAGATAGGACAGGGTTAAAGTAGCAGCTGATTAGGGGGCTCTGGCTCACTCAGGCCAGGGGGAGGGAGGGGAAAGGAATGTGGGGCGAGCCTGCAGCGGCAGAGGCCAGCGTGACGTTGCAACAGTCTGAGGCACAACGTGTGTTCTCTCTGGGAAGTTGGCCCTGGATCACGGGACCCTGGCAGTGGCAGGCTGCACAGGCTTCCGGGAGGGGAGGTGTGGAGAGTGACCTGTGCTTGCACAGAGGCTTCTTGGTGGCTGCAGCAGCAGCCTTCGCATTTCATGCCCATCTCTGGGGTCTGCACTGATAGCCGCAGCTCGCACCTGTCCCTGGAGCTTGTTTAGGCGGTGCTCTGAATCCCCTCTCCTCATGCACCCCAAAACAATGGTCTCTTGCCTCTTAGGCAGTTCCAGACTCTTTCCCGGACTCCCTTCAGCTAGCTGTGGCGCACTAGCCTCCTTCAGGCTGTGTTCACGCAGCCAACCCAGTCCGCTCCCTGGGATCTGACCCCCTTAGCCCGAGCCTCAGCTCTCAGACCCCACCTGCCCCGGTGAATTAGCAAAGCCTCTCAGGCTGGTGAGTGCTGGCTGTCAGCGATCCTCTGTGTGGGAATCTCTCCGCTTTGCCCTGTGCACCCCTGTTGCTGCGCTCTCCTCCGTGGCTCCAAAGCTTTCCCCCTGCCCACCCACCATCTCCACCAGTGAAGGGGCTTCCCTGTGTGTGGAACTTTTCCTCCTTCACAGCTCCCTCCCAGAGGTGCAGGTCCCATCCCTACACTTTTGTCTCTTTTTTTTTTCTTTTCTCTTTTGCCCTACCCATGTACGTGGGGAGTTTTTTGCCTTTTGGGAGGTCTGAGGTCTTCTGCCAGCATTCAGTAGGTGTTCTGTAGGAGCTGTTCCTCATGTAGATGTATTTTTGATGTATTTGTGGGGAGGAAGGTGATCTCTACGTCTTACTCCTTTGCCTTCTTGAAGCTGAGAAGGTGATCTCTATGTCTTACTCCTCCGCCTCCTTGAAGCTATTTTTTTTTTTTTTTTTTTGCGGTACGCGGGCCTCTCACTGTTGTGGCCTCTCCCGTTGCAGAGCACAGGCTCTGGACACGCAGGCTCAGTGGCCATGGCTCATGGGCCCAGCCGCTCCACGGCATGTGGAATCTTCCTGGACCGGGGCACGAACTCGCGTCCCCTGCATCGGCAGGCGGACTCTCAAGCACTGCGCCGCCAGGGAAGCCCGAAGCTATCTCTTGCATGACTTATTTTTAAAAGTCATTTTGAGTTGCATCTCTTAAAAAGTTTCATTTTCTAACTATTTGTGGCTGGCATATAGATATGCAATTCATTTATATATATTTACCTTGTATCTAGTAACCTTATAAAACTCACTTATGAATTCTAACCAATTATCTATATATGCTTTTAAAATTTTTCTATGTACAAAATCTATGAATCATGCCAGTTGTTTTTCTTTCCAATATTTTCATCCTCTGTATCTTTTTCTTGCCTTCTGTACTGGCTAGGACTTCTCATTCAAAGTTGAATGGAAGTGGTACTTTTACCCTCTTCCCAGACAATGAAGGAACATTAGAGCATTTCAAGTTCACTTACCCACTCCAGACGTATATGCTATTGTCATATGTTTTAGTTTTTTCTGTATTTTAAATTCCATAAGAGTTTATTATAATTATTTTATACATTTAATATTCATTTAGATTCACTCATAGATTTACCATTTTCATTGCTCTTCATTCGTTCCTGCTTTTTTTTTTTTTTACTTTCCACTTGTGATAATCTTCTTTCTGCACAAAGAACACTCTCTAGTATTTTCTTTTGTACAGATCTACTGGTGACAACTTCTCTATTCATTTGTCTGGAAGCATCTTTATTTCACCTTTATTTTGGAAGGATATTTTTGCTGAGTATAGAGTTCTAAGTTGACAGTTATTTTCTTTCAACACATTGAAGTTACCATTCCATTACCTTCTGGCTTTCATTTCTGCTGTTGAGAAGTAAGCTATCTAACAGTGACTCCTTTGAAGGCAAGCCTTTCTTCTTCTTTGGCTACTTTTAGGATTTCTTCTTTGTCTTTGTCTTTTGCAGTTTTACTATTGATGTGTCTAGACGTGGATTTCTTTTCCTTTATATTGGTTGTATTTGATGGAATTCTTAAATCTATAAATTAATGTCTTTCATCATTTTGGAAAATTCTCAGCCACCATCTCTGCAAATATTGTTTCTTCCCATTCTCTCCCTCCTCTCCTTCTGAGATGCTAATAAAATTTAAAATATATTAGGCCTTTTCACTCTATCCTCTCTATCTCTCACCCTCTCCTATATTTCACTTCTTTTTGTCTTTCCATATTTTATTTTGAATGGTTTCTTCTGATTTCCAGGTCACGTTCTCTCTCTTATGTCTAATCTGCAGTTAAATCCATCCATTAAATTTTATTTCTAGAATTTTCATTTGTTTTTTTTAAAAAATCAAGTTATCTGCCAATACTCTCAACCTTACCTTTTATCTCCATGAATCTAGTAAGTATAATTATTTTAAAGGCTATGTCTGACAAATCCAGTAACTAGATCTCCTATCTGTGTCTGTTTCAAACGTCTACTGTTTCTATAGGTGTTTTCCTGTGTATCTGCTTATTTTTTATTGTATGCGTAACTTTGTATTTGCAAAATTATTTGTAGAAATAATGTAAGGCTTAGGATAATGTTATCTCCTTCCAGGGATGATTAATGTCTTCTTTGGCCTGGAACCAGTGATATCAGCACTCTCAGATCACCAGCATTCTAGGACTACCTCAATCCAATTTACAAGATTGGGATGGTCGAAAGATGAGCTACAGTCTCTGAGAGAGCCTACAACAGGTTCTTCTGTTCTACAGTAGTGGCCTTTAAAATTCCAAACCAAAGCAAAAATGTTTCAACCTACTTTAGCAATCCCTGGACATGAATCTCTATGGCTTTGGTCTTTCTAGGTTTTCAAGTATGGCTCAGCTTCTTGGTCTCTCAGCCTTACCCTCTTTAATCAGTACAAATACCCAGAGGAAGAAGCACATCTAAACACCAGCTTCACCTTCCTGGGACTTCTCTTCTGGTTCTTGCCTGGTAATTTTTGCTATCTTGTTAGCTCTCTAGAGTCTACAGGCAGATGTGTCTTATGTTTTGTCTAACTATTTTAACATATCCTAGTGGGAGCATTGTTCTGATTACCTAGGATGCCATAACTAGAAACAGAAGTAAATATTTAAGTATTGATGATGACAGATAATGAATGAATAGTGGTTGAAGGGACTGTGGAAGCTTTTTAAAAATGGATAGAATCGTGGTCTGAATCAAGTAATATTGACCTAAGGGATAACTGTTGGATTAAAAACTTGAGGGAAAGCCCTCTAGGTTTCATCTAAGTTGCTATTACTAGGCCGCTTACCTATCTTTGCTGAGGATGTAAATGTATACACTAATTCAATTTATTCAGATCTATTCTATGCTTCCTCTTTTGGTCAACAAGCATTTACTAAGCAACTACATGCTAGACTCTCTTCTAGAAATTTGGTAATTTGATAATAAGTGAGAAGAGATACACATAGAGCTTGGTTATGAAGGAAAGAGAGTCAGAGAGGGAGAGTTTGATAACATAGGGAACACAAAAAATATACTGGCATAAGATTCTGGAAGGGGGTAATGGGATTAAGAACAGGTGGAGGAGCTAGCCCTGAGCAGGAAAATGCCACTTCTTACTTGAATTTAAGGAAATAGCGTGAAAGTAGGTATGGATACTATTAAACTCACAGGGTTTAGGAATTTGCAAGCTTGTATCTGTTAAGCTCAATTTTCCAGGAGAGGTAGGAGGCAAAGTTAAATATGGGATGAGGAGCCTGATGTGAAGTCTTAGAATAACTAATGAGAGGGTTATGGGGGAAGAAAATCTAATTAGAAACACAAGCAGTGGTCCAATCCACACTATTACATGATTTTTCTCTAGCAATGTTCAGTAGCCTGGATATAGGATAAATGGCTAAATTTATCCAAGATTAGGAGTTTATAGAGTATATATGGTGGAAAGACAATGGAGCAGAGATTGAACAGAATGACAATATGGTCTAATTTGGACAGAAAATGAAGCAACACACGAGGAAGGTGATAGAAAAAAGTTAAGAGAGATGTCAGGAGCCTAAAGGTTTAGGCATATTAAATTATTAGGCATGCTAATTTTTATTCTAAGTAGGTCCTGAATGGCCACTGAAGTAGTTTGCTGGAGTAGAATATAAATGCTGGATGTTGGAATTGAGATGACAAAGGGTATTAGAGGCTAGGTCAGTGTTTCTTAACCTTTATTCACCATTGTTGCCTTAAGTTGCCTTTTTACATATTTTTTCCTTAATTACCCCTCCTCCCCAAAGAAGTTTTTTTTTTTTTTAATATTTATTTATTTATTTTGGTTGTGCCAGGTCTTAGCTGCAGCACGTGGGATCTTTGTTGCGGCATGCGGGCTTTTTAGTTGCAGAATGCATGTAGGATCTAGTTCCCCCACCAGGGATCGAACACGGCCCCCCTGCATTGGGAGCATGTAGTCTTACCCACTGGACCACCAGGGAAGTCTCTCAAAGAAGTTTTAAAACCACAAATATACTGTGTATCTGTTTATCTGTTGTAATATGTTTTACTCCCCCAGAACCAATTTTCACACCCTTGAGGGTGACCTCCCCTTTGTAGAAAACTCCTGGGCTAGGGCGCTGAATGGTGGCTCACATGCCTGCTGAAGTAACTTTGCTGAATGTCAATTCTTATTGTCAGGCTCCTTTTTCACATGACAGAAAATGGTACTCAGGTCTCACTGAAATATTAGTCAGTAAAATTCAATATTTCACTTGATTTTATGATGTCAAGGAACTTATCTTTTGAAAATTCTTTGGAACTTAATATACTTTTGGAATATATTTAGGTTGCTAATAAATGCTCACTGAACAGTTTAAATGCTGTTGAACAGGCATTTTGTTTCATGGGTGTTAATTATGGATACTGATATGGGGAAGAATATTTAACATGAGAAACTATTTACATTTTATTTGGTCCATGTTTTCCTATTCACAAAAGACTAAATTGTTTACTACTGCTTTTTTACAACTTGTCACTTGGGGGCAGCAAAAACGTTTAGGAATCACAGAAGTAGGACAGCATTTAAATAGTAGGACAGATAGGCACTGTATTAGGCATGGTAAGGAAATAAAAATAGAAAAAAATCACCCGAACGCCTTGCCTCAAAAGATATCATAGTCTAGTAGAGGGGAAAAGACATTGAACATGAATAATTATAATACAAGATGGCACAGGATAAGTGAAATGAGAGGCACAATGTGCTATAGGTATTCAGAAGAGGGACACATCAAAGTTGGCTACAGGGAAGTAGTCAAAGGTTCATGAAAAATAAGCATTTAAGTAAACCTTGAAATATGACAGGTAGCAATCTACAGGGAAAACCTTCCCAGTTAATAGAATGATATGAAGTAAGGAAGGAAGTGGTGAAAAACTCAGGGCATTTTGGGGGAAATACAGACTACACAGTTGACCCTTGAACAACATGGGTTTGAACTGCGGAGGTCCACTTATATGCGGATTTTTTTCAATAGTAAATACTACAGCACTACACGATCCGCAGTTGGGTGAATCCCCAGATGTGGAATCATGGATATGGAAAAACTATGGATACAGAGGAACCATGATATGGAGGGCTGACTTTAAGTTATACATGGATTTTTTTTACTTCACAGAGGGTTGACGCCCCTAACCCCCGTTTTCAAGGGTCAACTGTAATTTGATGTGTTTAAAATACCTAGTACTTACACAGAGGAGCTGAGAGACATTTGGAAAGGACAGCAACCAGTTATGAATATTGGGCTAAGGAGTCTGGATTTCAGTCGATAAAAACAATCCATTAAAGGGGTATATGAGGGACAGTGACAGGGCAGAGAAAGAGGGAAAGAAACACAGACAGACATATACACATATGCAAGCCATGTCCAGAGGTGTGGTTAGATAAGATTGATTTGGCTGTCAGCTCTGTTAGGTAGAGTGAAGAACATGAGCCAGATATGGGATTAGGTGCTAGAGACACTGGGCAAACAATAGCAGGACACGAACAGTTTACTGTCTCTTCTCCACTAGACATATTTGGGAGGCCCAGAAGGGTTAAATAACACCCTTGGGCTTTCATTTTCCCACACAAAAATAGGCCTATGACCATTGGTCTAATGACAACAGAAACAAAATGTCTATGTTCAACAGTGGCCATATAAAAATGTAAGAGAAGCAACTCCCAGCTTTCTTCTGATACCTAAGAAAATAGAAAAGGTTTCTCATATCTCTCAGCTATTTCAAATACTTTCTTTTTTTTTTTTTCGGTACGTGGGCCTCTCACTGTTGTGACCTCTCCCGTTGTGGAGCACAGGCTCTGGACGCGCAGGATCAGTGGCTGTGGCTCACGGGCCCAGCTACTCCGCGGCATGTGGGATCTTCCCGGACCGGGGCACGAACCTGTGTCCCCTGCATCGGCAGGTGGACTCTCAACCACTGCACCACCAGGGAAGGCCTCAAATACTTTTTATTCAAGGGAGCCTGGATCTGTGGTTGTATCACATATAGCAGTAATAAATAAGTGATAATAAATCCTTCATACTTCCTAAAGTGACCATTATGGATTTCCAAGCTACTAAAAATACAGCACTAACAATAAAAATTAGTTCTAGACACTGATATTTAAAATATGAGCCTTGGTTGACAAAGAATAGAATAGTGATTAGATATCTAATTTTCACTTTTCTTCTATGAAGTAAAAACAACAACACACACCTATACTCCTAATATATTTAGAAGTAGCCCAGAGTTTAGTTTAACTATTTGATTAGTTATCACCAATTCTCCATTCCAAACATTCAATAAAACCCAAAAGCTTGGGACTACACCATCTGACTGCTAAATTAATTTACACAGTACATAAAAAGCCAAGCCAACTGAGCAAGTTATCCTACAGCTGATCACTCTTCTCCTTTGCCTTCTTATTCTATATCTTACTGTAATAGTTTTATGAATTTAATGGTTTATATGGCTCTCTTAATAGTCTATTTGCTCCATGGGGGCCAAAGCCATGTCATATCTATCTCTCTATCTCTAGCACCTAGACTAGTGCCTGATACATAACTGGCATGCACATGCATGTGTACATATGTGTGTTTGTGTGAGTGAGTATGTATAAAGGATAAATGATTACTTCAAGGTAACTGACCTTAGAAAGATTATGAGAGAAAAGAGAACTACTTTGACAACCAACATTGTACTATCTCATGGAAAGTTACTTGAAGAGGAATTCTTACCTGGCGTGTCATTACGAAATATGCATACATTGCCATGGCACTTCCATAAGTGATGAAGTAGGTAACTGGCTCCATGATGTCCCAGGAATATTCCCACCAGGTAAGCCGGGCCAAAATGCCAAACTGTGTGGCCATGTAGGCAAGTCCACCCCATAGCACCAAAGTGGTCCTCTTCTCAGCTTTTCTGCTAATCTCAATTCGTACCTACAGGGCACACATGACTGGTCAACTGTAAAGCATTTTGACATAGAACCAATTTTAAACTCTTATTTAAACTGTTCAATGTTCACTAAAAAAACAGGGCTTGTAATCAAGATATAAGTTAGTCTCAATTCTAGGAAATATAGTTTGTCTTCCTAAATAATATCTGTAGTTTTTACTGAGTACTATTTTATAGGAATAACATTTTTGATACACTTGTGTTTTATGTTTCATCCTAGAAGTAGCTGAAAATATGGTGAAATTATGGGAGTGAATAAGTTAGTTTCAGCGGGTCTTTATCCAACCACAAGATTGCTTTCTTTGAAAGAGAGAAATAAAAACATGCCAATGTTCTCTCACTGTAGCGTACAAGATTTAATCTATCATTAGTTTTTTACTCAAAAGGTCTACTAGGGGCAAAACAGCACAGTGGGTCACAGTATGGACTCTGGATTCAGAATGGCTGAGTTTAGGCCCTGATCTGCACATTACCATAACTTCCTTAATGAGTTGTTCTGAGGATTAAATAAGAGAATACAAGTAAAATACTTAGGACAATTCCTAGCACATAGTAAATATTCAATAAGGGATGATAATTATTATGCTATAGTTGGTACATTTAAAAATGCTTTACATTTTGAAAATACCAGATTTAAATTTCATCCCCCTTCACAACAGTTCCTCAAATTTAATTTATCCAACATTTCTAATGGTCTTAAATTTAATGAAAACAACCTTGAGATATGTGTTCCTTACTTTTAAAGAAATCAGAAAAAGCACAGTATTAAGAGTATTTGTTCCCTTACTTAATCTCTAATATAGTCTGGTTTCTTAAAATGGAAATACTTGTATTTTTATTTAAAAAAAAGATGACACATGTTCATTGTAAAACACTTAGGAAAGTGTAAAGAAGAAAAATCATTCATAATCCTACTATTCTATTAGCATTTGGGAATATGTTCCCTCTAATTTTTTTCTTTGTATATATGTGTGTGAGTGTGTGTGTGTGTGTGTTGTGTGTATGGCTATATGCATAATACACTTAAAAACTGGATCATAGTATGCACTAATATACACATTGTTTTGTAATTTACTTTTCATAAAATATGAAGTGTTTTCTGTAGAATATTAGATTTACATGATTGTTTTTAACAGTTGCATAATATTCCATATAATATTAATTCTTAAGTTGGCTAAAATGATTATGCACCTCACTTAGAACCCTTCTTGATCAGCAATTATTCCAATCTTTGTTGTAAAAGTAGTAAGTCTGGTTAAGGGCAGTACAGTTAGAGGTCAAAGCTCTATGTCCATTATCAAGGCTCCAAACTATTCCTTTTTAAGTCCTTTCTTAGCTTTAATCAGAAGCTTTTTATGATTCAGTTCCCAAAACTAGTGGACTAGTTTGATTGACACAATGCAATCACACAAAACTCGGAGGGAAAAGAAGCAAACATATATGCTCTGGAAAAAACACTGGTGAAGAGAATAGTGTGAAATTTGAATCTGCACCTTTTCCAGGGGCGCCAGTTGTTCTTTGAGATCTTCTAATCTTTCGATAAGCTCCCTTTCCTTGTTTAACTGGTGCTGCTCGATGCACAAAGTAGTGTATAACTGCTGGACCAGTGTCTTTACATCATTCAGTGTTGCTGCGTTTTCATAGCTTAAGAGGTCTGAAAGAAAAAGATTACATTTAAAAAAATTGTATGCCTTAAATGAAGAGTTGCTATTCCTAGGGCTATTAGTGATAAGAACAAGGCAGATTCATCCACTATAGGGGTCCCACCTTCAGTGTTAAACTGAAGGAAAGGGATAGTTCCTTTTTAAAAAGGAAGAGTCTATAAATCCTAGAGAGTAAACTCATATTTGGGCAACTTGAAAATTTTGAAGCCAACATCCACCATTATATTCTTGGAAGTATAAGTGCTACAAATGAGGCTACAAGTAATAATAATCTTCATTAGATAAAGACAAAAAATTTAAAGTAATATGTCAAAAACTAGTAGAGAGGTTTAGAATTAATCTGATTATCATGCTTATTAAAATTCTGATCTATAATTTATCTGTGGTCTTGCCAATTGGTCATTTTTTCCCTTTAGTAACTAACACTTAAGGAAAAAATATACAGTATTTCAAATTTGCAAATACAAGGGTATAAATAAAAATACCATTATCTTAATAATCTTAGCCCCTATATACCTTCCCCCTAGCATATCAATTTTTATTTATTACTGTTGGGCAAAGACATAGAATAGCTGTATGGGTCTCAATATCAAGCTTGAAAGGGCATGAAGTTATGAGAATAACTGAAAAGGTAAAAGATTAAATAATTCTTTGATTCAATATCCTCTTCTGTGAGTAGCATGTGCTTCCAGAAATCTAAAAATTATGTTTTGAAAATTTAATAAAAAGTCAGCTGATCTCAGCTGTCAAATAACTTTTTAAAAAGCACCAGAAGTAAAGCTTTTGTTTTAGAATCTTATTAGACTTAAATGTGACATTTTGTTAGCTACAGCAGAAGGTCAGCCTTTTTCTAAGTCAAAATAAGCCACAGTCAGAATTAGTCATGTGTGTATTTCAAATATTCTTCAAGGATGTCCTTTAGTACAGTTATCACAGAAATTCAATCAATAAAAAAATTCAAATAAGGGTAGCAAATTGGATTAGAGAAGAGCTGATATAGTAAAATGGGACATAGCACCTAGCACAGTATCTTGCACGCTTCAATGAATGTGTGCTGCATTAATGGGAACAGATAAAAGCAAGAACACTTGGAGTTCTAGAAGTCATCTACGTCAACAGAGTCTGCTTTGCACTGAAGTTGCAGCTCACATTCACACATGGTTCTACACTTTCCAAAGTTACAAAAAGAGAAAACTGCACTCTAGAATGTCATAGTGAAGTGGTAGAGTCTATGCCTCCTGACCCCCAGGCCTGGAACTGAGTTATGAGGCTTTTACTTTGTCAACATTAATATTTCCCCTGCAAGCTCAGTCCTCTTTCTTTTTTTTATTATTTATTTTATTTTTTGCTGTGTTGGGTCTTCGTTGCTGCACACGGGCTTTCTCTGGTTGTAGCGAGCGGGAGCTACTCTTCGTTGTGGTGTGTGGGCTTCTCACTGCGGTGGCTTCTCTTGTTGTGAAGCACAGGCTCTAGGTGCGTGGGCTTCAGTAGTTGTGGCTCACGGGCTCTAGAGCACAGGCTCAGTAGTTGTGGTGCACGGGGTTAGTTGCTCCGCAGCATGTGGGACCTTCCCGGACCAGGGCTCAAACCTGTGTCCCCTGCATTGGCAGGCAGATTCTTGACCACTGCGCCACCAGGGAAGTCCTCAGTCCTCTTTCAAAGGTAGGTATGAATTATCTATGGTAAACAAAATCCTCTCACATATATTATCCCATATTTATCCTCATGGCAGCATATAATCCACAATTTATAAATGAGGAATTTTGAGTCCTAGAGAGATAGGATTAACAAACATTTTGTATTAGGTACTGATCTATTCACTAGAGAGGGGAAAAACATCAAATATGAGGTGGTTTCTCTCCTTAATGAGGTCTAATAATGATATTCACAAAGCTGCACGGCTAGCAGGGAGTGGGAAAAAGATCTTCTGACTGGTAGTCCAATGACTTTTCTATTCCATGTCCTTTCTTTTTCCATTTCTACTTTCAATACCATAATTACACTGTATTTGCTTAGAAATCCAAGGAGGGAGAAAAGGAGGGAGGAAGGGAGGAAAGAAAGAAGTGAAGAAAGAAGGAAGCAAGCAAACAAACTAAACAGATCCTCTCCTCTTCCTTTTCCTAATGAAGCACACACGTTAATGATCAAATATGTATAGACAATCATAACCTGAAAATCTATAATATCTGAAATCAGGCTTGGTATTTGTTTTATAAAAGAGTTTATATTAGAATGTCATTCATCAAAGACTTATTCTTTTAAAATTAATATTCATATTACAGGTTCTCCTGTGTAGAAAATTTATTTTTTATATCAGTCTTTTCTTTCATGGCTTCTTCTGTGTTTTATGTTATAGGTAGAAACATATTTCTCACTCCAAGTTTGTAAAACGATTTCTCTTTTGATTTTTTTCACTATGATAAATTATAAAATAAGCAGCTAAGTGAATGATAATATACATTCATACAATGTAATACATAGCAGCTGTGAAAAAGAATAAGGAATTCTTTATATTCTGGTATTTTAAGATCTTCAGAATACACCGTTAGGTAAGAAAAGCAGTTTGGTGGTTTTATACCTTGACATCTAGTTAAACTGGAATTATGTTTCCCCATATATCCCCAATTCCCCCAAATTCCCTGTATGGTTCTGAATTAGAGTTAGCCAAAAGAGAGATTCAAGTGAGGTTTTAGAAAGCAGAAGTGAAGCAGAAGCCATCGTGCTCTGAAGGTTGTCATTAGTAGTGAGAGACCGATGCAGAGGTGCCTGGAGATGCCAGTGTGTGCCTGCTCTCCCTGGCTCTGCATCCAGCTCTTTTTTCTCAACTGCCACCTCTGATGATTAATGGCAAATCCACGCCCACAGCCAGATGCAGCTTTCTAAAGCTGTGCTGTCCAAAACAGTAACTGTTTGCCGTGTGTGGCTATTTAAATTTAAATTAATTAAAATGAAATAAAATTTAAAATTCAGTTTCTCAGCCATACTAGCCACATTTCAAGTGCTCAATAGGCACATGTGACCGATGGCTACCATATTGGACAGTGCAGAAATGGAACATTTTCATTGTCACAGAAAGTTCTAGGGATCTCTCTACCAGCCCTCCTTTGTTAATTCTTATCCTAGTAGTTGGATGCACTTGAATTTCCAGGTTCCCTGGCAAGCTTTGATTTGTCCACATGTGCCATCACTTCAAACTTAGTAACTTTTCTCTGATCTTCCAAGCTCCCCTTTACAGACACTTACTGCTTTACCTTCATCTACAACTGTACAAAGTCTCATTCCTATAATAAATCTTTTATTCCACTTTATTCACATGCTTCTGCTTCCCCAATTGAACCCTGACTAACATGAAGAGTATATGTATGATATGCTATTATTTGCATAAAAAGGGAAAAAAGATTATGCATTCACATTTGCTTATGAATGCACTGACTCTCTGATAGGAAACAAGAAACTAAGAACAATGCTTGCTGGTAAGAGGAGAAAAGGGTGGCTGTGAAACAGGGCTGAGAAAATCTTTTCCCATATATTCTTTGACTTTGGGAGTTGAACATTGTGAATGCATTACCATTCAAAACAAATAAAATTTAATGTGCTACAACATACCTTCAAACAGCAATGAAAAGACTATAAAATGATAATTCATAGGAGATCAATCTCACAATGTCCAGTTCTAGACCTGGCTGAACACAGAGTTGTTATCTTTCTGATCAGTAAAGCCCTGGCAAACTCAAGAGACTTAGCTTTATTTTGTTAGATTTTCTTGACAGGAAGAATATGCTTCCAAGGTATTGTCATGGTGGAGGAAAACAACAACCTCAAACCCTTGACCCTGAAAAATCTGCCCACCTCTTTGGAGATGAAATTATAGGAAGAGAGAAGGTAAATCTGCTAATGGCTTAACAAAAACACTTCTGGATGATCTGTGTATGCTTCACTAAAAATGCAGTTAAGGGGCTTCCCTGGTGGCGCTGTGGTTGAGAGTCTGCCTGCCGATGCAGGGGACACGGGTTTGTGCCCCGGTCTGGGAAGATCCCACAGGCCGCGGAGCAGCTGGACCCGTGAGCCATGGATGCTGAGCCTGCATGTCCAGAGCCTGTGCTCCGCAATGGGAGAGGCCACAACAGTGAAAGGCCCGCGTACCGCAAAAAAAAAAAAAAAAAAAAAAAGCAATTAAGATGTTTATTAATGTTTCTTCACATGCCATCAGTGCCAGGATAATTAAGGTACACAAAGGCAGGGAGATGTGCACAAATAATGGGGATTAAAAAGTCTTTTCAGCTACTATAATGGTTTGGGAAGGATTCTGGCTATCTGAGTCTCTGATAAGGTATTCATTATAGTTGGTATTTGGTTTGCCTGTTCAACATTTTCTCTCAATTACTTACATTATTAGGAGAGAAGCAAGGTCTCCAATATCCTCTGGATGGATAAATGGGGGAAAGGGCTTAGTGTTGCCAATCAAGATGAGTCTCCTTAGCACAAAAACTTTCAAGACCAGTGGTCACAGGGGAATCCAGCCATATACAGCTTTGGTAACCAAAAGAATGCAATGGAACTTGCAACTAGCCTTGCTGCTATGACCTGCCCCCTTGTTCCATTTCAGTTTTTTCCTGCCTCTTCCCTCCAATTCTGGCATTAGGTACAAGGGTTGTCAGTACTTAGGTATTTGTAATACCTATGACTGCCAATCCCACATAAACATCAAACATGGCTATATTAGATCCTATATGAATAAGCCCTCTATCCTCAGTGCCTGGTGAAGTATGTGAAGTTAAGGTTTACTGGTGCACAACATTCATAGAGCATTTTTAGCTCTAAAGTGCTATCCATGCACAGGGAAAAGAAAAATAGGAGAGAAACGCGAAAATTAAAGGGGCGTAAGGAATGAGTAGAAAAAAACTGTGTCAAAACTTAAAACTACTCTGGAGAAGTTTTCCTTCATTAACTATTTTAACTTTTATTAGATAAAGTATATTTGTTCCATCTGCTCCATGTATATATAAAATCCTAGTGTTCTTCTCATTATCTAATACCCAAAACCTAGTGCCTTCAACTTCTTTTCTCCATTTAGCTTTTTCACTAAAAACAGTTACAATGTGGGGAAGAGGAATATGTTTACTCATCTGTATGATTGGCATCCCTCTCAAATACAGAAATTCAACTGTTCTCTTAACTCACCGCAGCTGACAAACAGTGGTGACTTGGAGGAAGATAATATGATGGAAACAAAATGAAAACCTATCTTACGTTTATTTCAAAAGAAAAAAAGATTTTTTTTACTATGTTTTAAAAATTGAGGGAAAAGTGTTTATGAACTTAAAACAGTATTATTTAAGCTTCTGTGAAAAAAGTATATAATGACATAATCGCTCATCGACTAATAATAACAGAGCTGAGAGAGATTTGATGTCTAAATTTAAATATTAAAATGGTCTTTTAAAGTTTTATACTAATGTTATTATTGAGCTTACCAAATTTCATACTTCAAATTACGAATATCCCATGAATTATAGACTTCTGACCCTTGCAAACTTCACATTCTAATTGACTTCTAGGGAAGGTGGATAGATATCCCACAGTTCTGAGATACAGATAAAACAAAGAGTTGTAAGGCTGCCAAACTGATTACCAGAGAATCAAATATAATTTCTCCCCTTTTCAGTTTCTACCTCTACTTTCCTTATTCAACTTGAGAATAGCCCTATTTAAAAAATTAAAACTTTCATTTCTTTTTTTAAAACACAGTATTAGACAAGATGGTTAGAATTATTCATTGATTAAAATACCTCTAGTTTTTGACAACATAAATCTTTACTTTCCTGATTGTTATACTTTATATAAGAATATATTAGTCAACTTTTAATATTTTACTAATGCAGTAGAAAATCAAAATAGAATGAACTCTCTAGGAAATTCACATATACACATAAGGTCTATCCATGTTGTTGCAAATGGCAGGGCTTCCTTCTCTCTCATGGCTGAATAATATTTTAGATACACACACACACACACACACACACACACACATACTACATCTTCTTTATCCATTCATCTGTAGATGGCTATTGTGAATAATGCTGCAATGAACATGGAAGTGTAGATATCTCTTTGAGATTCTGATTTCATTTCCTTTGGATATATACACCAAAGTGGAATTGCTGGATCATACAGTAGTTCTATGTTGGTCAAAGGGTACCAATTTTCCAATTATAAGATGAATAAGTTCTGGGGATCTAATGTACAGCATGGTGACTATAGTTAACAAAACTGTAATGTATACTTTAAAGTGGCTAAGAAAGTAGATCTCAAGTGTTCTCATCAAAAAGAAATGGTAATTATGTGAGATGATGGAGGTATTAACTAATCCTGTTGTGGTAATCATTTCTCAACATATAAGTATATAAAATCATCACACTGTATACTTTAAACTACACAGTGTTATATGTCAATTATATGTCAATAAAGCCAGAAAAAAATAAAGAGCAAATTTAAAGAAGAAGAAGAACAACAAAAAAAACGGAGTAAAATAAGGCCTGTACTTCTGTTATTTTAAAGAGAAGGTCTAGTCCAAGAATCAGGGAATAAAGAAGAAAAACATATTAGTATAGCTAATATATAGCTAACAATCCTTGGTCTACATGTTCAATTATTCCAACTTAATAAAATCTGATTCAGTAATGTCTTACTATTTAAAGGATTCTTTAACTCATTTAACTTGCTCAATATAGGATGACTACCTAAGTCAATGGGGTATACAAAAATCACAGTGCCTTCCCTCTGATCATTTGAAAAGAAAAGGAATGAAGAATTCAGAGAAGAGAATAACCACTTCTGGTTGGCAGGGAGTAAGAAAAAGAAAGAATGGGATCATGGAAGAGCTGACATTGATGATTTTGACCTGAGGAAATAGGAGGTTAGGAAGAAAAGAAAAAGGCATCTTAGAGGAAAGGTGAGAAAACACTGAGATGGTAAAGGAAAGAGCAAAGGAACTAGAGGGTGGAGGAAAAGTAGGCATCTTTTAAGAAGAAAAGAGAAAAACTTTAAAGGTAGATGTGGACCAGATGTTGGAGGCATTCAATACTTAGGCTTTTACTTAGAACTTTTTCTACATTAGACACAATTCTCAAAAGCAAAATGGAAAATAACAAATGTCCTAGGAAGCTGATGGAGGGGGTGGTGGTGGTGGAAGGGGAATTAACGACAGCAGTGAGTGACAATGAGTATCAAGGGCAAAGAGAGAAAGATGATCAAAAGAGACACACTTCAAAATGTTATTTTAGAGGGCTATTTAACAGCATCAGTACTGTGCAAAGCCATATCGGAGTGTGGGGTGAAAAGAAAAATCAGTAAAACTAACTTTGTCTTTATTTAAATTTTTGATATTTTGTTTATCATGGATTTTTTGCATTAACTTTGGTTTTTAAAAGTAGTTCATGAAAATATTTGATTACTGAGTTTTCTGGCACAGGAGGCAAATATCCCATTTTTTTCGCATAAAAGCATATTCTTGTCCGAAGTTCCCAAGGACTATTATTGTACAATAATTGAGTTTCAAACTGCTAACCTTCAGCCATCAAAAAAGGGGTTAATTCCTGTTACAAATGTTTAAGAGGACAGGGAATTCCATAATTTTTAAAAAAGATTCCCCCAGTAACGTTATTAAAATAATATGACTTTCAGCTTGTATGGAAGGAAGGAGTTTAAGTTATGTAGAACACTCATTTATGTGAAACAGTGACAAGAGCCAATAATAAAGCATTCTGGTGTCTATGTTTTAGTCAGTGTACTAGTGAAGTGCTACCTATATGTAAAACTTTGACTGCTCTTTGAATACTGTCTGTTTCTCAAGTATACCCAGGGGAAAAAAAGTTCTTTCCAAAAGCCGTTCTCACATTTCTCTGACCTTATCAAGGTTACTTGTTACCTCTCTTTGGTGGTCGTACATGATACGTTAAGTCATTAATGACCAGTTTAAAGTCATCAAGGAGGAGGAGGTCTATTCCTGTTGAGGCAGCAACTCGAACGCCATCTGTGAAAATTTAAATGTGAAAATTTTAAGGTCATATGTCCATAATTATTCAAGAATGGTCAAGAAAAAAGCAATCCTCAAAATAGATTTTAAAATTATGTCTTCTCTTTTAAATTTCAGTTAACTTTTTGCCTTATCCCTAAGTTCTATGCTAAACAAAGCTTATACTATCTGAGGCTTTTTGTTTTCATGGCAATCTTCTTGGTAAAGATTTAACAACGTGTTTTTCTGGAAGAACTTTATGAACAAGTGAAATAATTACATAGATGTATAGGTGTCAGCTGGAAATCTAGGGTCACTGGGAGAGGTGCATGGATGTCTATGATGGAAGTTGGTTGAGTAAAACACCCAATGTTTTCTAATATATGGTACTTTGCAGTGTAGTTACTGATTAGTTGCCAATAATCCAGTAGGGGCAGATGCTAGGGTTAGCAAAGTACACCAAGCTGATCTATTAATTATATTACAAGATGAATTAAGAATTAAGAATATTTAAAATATTTAAACTACAGAAATGTGGCAAATTAGCAACAACTGAGTAAATCCAACGGTAAATAGGTACTTACTGTACTAGGCTTTTACGTTCTCTATAGGTTTAAAAATTTTCAAAGTGAAAGTGGGAAAAATGTAAGGCACTTAAAAAATAAATAAATGAAATGGATATTATGTCAAATGGGAATTTTTAGTGCCTTATTTTATATTATTTTCAAACCATATGTCTTTATTTTGTAAACATTTATGTGAAAGACCTAAGAAGATTTAAAAAGAAGGCCTAATATTTCATATCTTCAGAGATGATGGCTCAACCACTAGAAAAGTTTATTCTACACCTAAGGTAATGACAAAAGGTCTCAAAAGTATAAATGTGATTGATGGTTCATCTTTGCCCATGGCATTATATGTGAGGTGCTTTTGAATGAGATCCCTGTGTGTATATACCCTTGCTAAAACTGAGCAATCATATTCTGAAAATTGGGAGAGAAATCACTGTCTCTCTTGACATTTGCTAAGCAAAAGATTGTGTCCTAAAGTTAAGAGCATGGGATTCTTTTGCAGTGGTGTGTGTGTGTGTGTGTGTGTGTGTGTGTGTGTGTGTGTGTGTGTGTGTGTGTGTAAAAACAATTTGGAGTGAAATGATGGGTGGGTGGGAATTAATAATGAAGGTGTATGCCCAGTAGTGGGACTGCTGGGTGGTATGGTAGTTCTATTTTAGTTTTTTAAGGAACCTCCATACTGTTCTCCATAGTGGCTGTATCAATTTATATTCCCACCAACAGCATGGGAGGGTTCCCTTTTCTCCACACCCTCTCCAGCATTTATTGTTTCTAGATTTTTTGATGATGGCCATTCTGACTGGCGTGAGGTGATAACTCATTGTAGTTTTGACTTGCATTTCTCTAATGATTAGTGATGTCGAGCATCTTTTCATGTGCCTCTTGGCCATCTGTATGTCTTCCTTGGTGAAATGTCTATTTAATGGCCTATGTGGGAAAAGAACCTAAAAAAGAGTGGATATATGTAAATGTATAACTGATTCACTTTGCTGTACAGCAGAAACTAACACAACATTGTAAAGCAACTAGGCTCCAATAAAAATTAAAAAAATAATAATAATGAAGGTGACTATACCTGGTGAATAGATTGCAACTCTGTCAATTCCCCGATCCTCTTCTTGTAGTTGTCGTAAAAACACACCAACAGAGTCTGAGATAGGTTTGAGTGTGAACTGGCAGCGTTCACGCCGGGATGGTAGCCTCACAGATATCACAGGTAACCCATTTTGATACACCACTGTCACATCTGAATGAAAAAGACCCATAACCATATGATAATTAGATTTCATTATAAGTTAAAGTGACATTATTAATCTTCTTAAATGGGGTTTTATTATTGTTAGTGTGGCTTAAAATGTTTTCTAAGGTTCAAGAATATGCCCTTTAGCTTTAGTTGAAGGTTATTTCAGGAAATGGCTTATGGAAGATCATATCTATCACACAACACTTTGCAGAAAAAAGAAAATATATGCAAAGGATTATCTTATAAGTGGGTCAAAGAGAGGCTTTCCCAGGAATTTAAGGTAAAGTTCTTGGTATTGGTGAATACAAACCCTGAATCCATTTAGTATACTTTTATTAAGTAGACAGAGATTGCTGGGCCAAATTCTATACACTGTAGGAGGTGGCTCTCGGGAGCCAGAGCTTTTTTAAGAATCTGTGGGGAATGACATGTGAAAGTACACTAATAAGTGAGACTTACTCAAGGACAATCAACTCATATTTCTGTAGTACGTATAATATTATATCCAAGGTGCTTGATAAGTAAGCATTCTCTTATACAACTTGGACATATTATGATATAATAAAAAACAATTCCTTTAAAGTTCTCTTGAACATCTTCCTGAGGTTAGCAAGAGGCCAAAGCTCAACATTTGGGATTTACTAACAAAACGTTATTAAGGGAACCATTATCATAAGCTACACAACTGAAAGGATTTTCTACAACAGAACGGCACAGAATTCCTTATTTCCTTATCTTGTTCCTTAACAGTCTTGATTTATAGAACCTTAGTCCCTAAAACAAATGCCAGAATAACTCTTTCAAAATAATTTTCAAATGAATCTTTTAATAAATAAATTTTGAACCACAATTTTTTACACAAGCAACCAAGCATTTAAAGATGATAATTTAGGGATTTCCCTGATGGCACAGTGGATAAGACTTCGTGCTCCCAATGCAGGGGGCCTGGGTTCAATCCCTGGTCAGGGAGCTAGATCCCACATGCATGCTGCAACTAAGAGTTCACATGCCACAACTAAGGAGCCCACGTGCTGCAATTAAGGAGCCCACCTGCCACAACTAAGACCTGGTGCAACCAAATAAATAAATAAATATTTTTAAAAAATAAATAAAGATGATAATTTATCACTAGTCTGTGAAAGGAAAACAGGGTTTGGAATCAAATCTGGTATGGAATTCAGCCAAAAATAATAAATAAATTAATTAAAAAACCCCACTTAGCATACTGCTTTAAGATGAGTGATGTTTCTTTTTTAAAAATATTTTTTAAATTAATTAATTTTTGGTTGCATTGGGTCTTCCTTGCAGCACGCGGGCTTTCTCTGGTTGTAGCGAGCGGGAGCTACTCTTCGTTGTGGTGTGCGGGCTTCTCACTGCGGTGGCTTCTCTTGTTGTGAAGCACAGGCTCTAGGTGCGTGGGCTTCAGTAGTTGTGGCTCGTGGGCTCTAGAGCGCAGGCTCAGTACTTGTGGTGCACAGGCTTGGTTGCTCTGCGGCATGAGGGATCTTCCCAGACCAGGGCTCAAACCCTTGTCCCCTGCGTTGGCAGGCGGATTCTTAACCACTGCGCCACCAGGGAAGTCCCTAATAATGTTTCTTTATTAGCTTTTTTTAAGAATCAAAAGATCCACTCTATAAAGTTTTTAAGGATTCGTATCCCTCAAAATTGAAGAGCCGAGAGGAAATATACATAGAATAATGTTCTGGAGATTCTAAATGCATCAAACTTTTTATAGTTGTAGTCATTTACATCTTATTTCCTCGCCTGGTCTAATAAATTATAGTGCCTACAATGAATACAAAAGCCTCACACTACATTGTTTCGTGACTTAAATTTTAAAAGTAACACTTATTGAAGCATAGTTTATAAATAACAATGTACACTCTTATTTTAAATGAACATTTGATGAATTTTGACATAATAATCAAGATAAAGAACATTTCCATTAGCCCCTCCAAATTCTCTTGATCCCGATTCAAGTTAACCCCTGGGCAACTACTGATTGGATTTTTTCACCACAGATTATATTTAGTTTTTCTAGAGTTTTATACTACTGGAATCATACAGCATGTACTCTTTTTATCTGGCTTCTTTCTTTCAGCATAATGATTCTGAGATTCACCAGTGTTGCTGCATGCATTAGTAGTTAATTTGTTTTTATTGCTGAGTAGCATTTAAAATTGTGGATACACCACAATTTGTTCAACCATTCACCTGTTGATTGACATGTGGATTGTTTCCAGTTTTGGACTACTATGAATAAACCTTTTATGATTATTTATTCACAAGTCTTTGTGTGGACATATGGTATACCTTTTCTCATCCTTTTACGTCTAACCTACCCATGTCTTTATATTTCAAGTGGGTTTCCTGCAGGCAGCATATGGTTGAGTCTTCCCATTTTATCCAATCTGACAATCAAGGTCTTTTAATTAAAGTGTGTATATCATTAGCATTTAATAAATTATAAATATTGTTGTGTATGTCTGCCATCTTGCTACTTTTCTTGACTCAACTCTTCTTTCTTCCACTTTTCTTCGATTCATGCCCTCTTTTAGATTAACTGAGTATTTTTAAATTACATTTAATCTCTACAATTGGCTTATTAACTGTACCTTTTCATATTTTGGGGTTACTCTATAGCAGGTATTGCCAAACTTTTTCTGTAAAGGGTTAGACAGACATTAAATACTTTAGGCTTTGTAGGCCATAAGATCTCTGCTGCAACTTTAGACTCTGCACTGTGGTGCAAAAGCAGCCCTAGGCAATATGTAAACGAATATGCATGGCTGTTTCAACAAACTTTATTTACAAAACTAAGGAGTGCACTGGACTTGGCCTGTTGGGTTTGCTGAACCCTACTCAAGGGTTTACAATATACATTTTTAACTTATCACAGTTAACCTTCAAGTAATATCATACCACTTTAGGTATAGTGTAGAGAACCTTACAGCAATATACTTCCATTCCCCCTGTATTGTTCTATATTTTATTTCTACATGTTATAAACCACACAATACATTATTTTTACTTTGATAACTGATTATACTTTAAAGAAATTTTAAAATGAGAAAAATGTCTTTTATATTTATACACATATTTACCCTCTGGTGTTCCTCATTGTTTCTGGTATAGATCCACATTTCCATTTGGTATCATTTTCCTTTTGTCTCAAGAGCTTCCTTAAACATTTCTTGTTGTGCAGATATGTTGACAATAAATTCTCTCAGTTTTGGTAAAGTGAGAAAAAGTCTTTATTTCATCTTCAATTTTGAAAGACATTTTTGCTATGTAAAATATTCTAGGTTGGCTTTTTTTTTTTTTTTCCTTTTAGTGCTCTAAAGAACTTGCCTTCTGGTTTGCACAGTATATGATAAATTTGTGTATATTCTTATCTTTGTTCCTTTGTATGTAATATGTCTTTTTCCCTCTGGCTGCTTTTAATATTTTCTCTTTAGCATTGGTTTTCAGCAATCTGATTATAATGTTCCTTTCTATGGTTTTCTTTATGATTATTCTGTTTGGGAATTGTTAAATTTCTTAGCTCTGTGGGCTCATCGTTCTCATCAAATTTGGAAAAATTTTGGCCATTATTCAAATATTTTTTATGTCTCCCACCCCTCTCCTTATGGGATTCCAATTACACTTATATTAGACCATGTGGTACTGTCACACAGGGCACTAAAACTCTGTTCATATTATTTTAGGAGTCTTCCCCTCTCAGATTCATTTTGGATAGTTTTAATTGCTATGTATGTCAATGTCACTGATCTTTTCCTCTGCAGTGTTTAATCTGCTATTAATTCCATTTATATTGGTTTTCATTTCAGATATATTTTTCACCTCTACAAGTTCCCTTTGTTTATTGTTCTATGTTCTATTTTTCTTCATATTATGCTTATGTTTTCTTCTTTCTCTCTGAATATAAGGGTCACATTTATAATAACTATTTTAAAATCCTTCTCTGTTAATTCCATCATTTCTGTCATTCGTAGGTCTGGTTCTATTGACTGATTCTGGCCCCACCACCTCCCACCCTGCAGCGTCTTCACATGCCTAGTAATATTTGATGAGAGATTAGCCATTGTGACTTTTACATTGCTGAATACCAGATCTTGTTGTATAGTTAAGTTGCTTGCATATTAGCTTGATCCTCTCAGGTCTTTTAAGACAGATCTAGAGAATCCTTTATTCTAGGGCCAATTTGGCCCCACTTCCAAGTCATGGTTCTTCTGGGAGTCTCTGCTGAATGTTCATGTATTCAGTGATGTCTCTCCTCTCTAGGTGGTGGGAAGTCAAATGATTTCTGGCCCTGAGTGAGCACTAAGAGTTATTCATTTTACAGCTTCTGGTAATTGCTATTTCCTTGGAAGTAGTTATAGCCTGGCCTTGTGGTTTAGAATTTAACCAAAGCCTCAGGCTGCAAACTGAAGCAATGTAAGGTTAATTTCATTTGCTTCTCTTTTCTCAGAGATCAAACTCCTGTCTTGCCTACTGTCCAATGTTTAGAAACAGTATTTTCATGTATTCTATCTGGTGTTCTAGCTGTTGACAGCAGGACAGCAATTCCCACAGCAGTTAATCCTTTGTGGATACATGATTTGAATTTTTACATAAAAACTAAAAAGAAGCAAAGTCAGAAATCTCTGTTTATTCCTTCCAAAAGGAGAGTCTGAGTTTCCTAAGGAAAAAGGCCAAAAATAGTAATATAAACTTAATACATAGCATGTACCACCTAAAGTTTTCTTTTCTTTTTTTTTTTTTTTCTAGTAGGTCTGTGTCTTTATTCCTGTGTTACCCCTATGTTCTTGATGACATTTTTTTCTTAAATTCCATATATATGTGTCAGCATACAGTATTTGTCTTTCTCTTTCTGACTTACTTCACTCTGTATGACAGACTCTAGGTCCATCCACCTCATTACAAATAGCTCAATTTCATTTCTTTTTATGGCTGAGTAATATTCCATTGTATATATGTGCCACATCTTCTTTATCCATTCATCCGATGATGGACACTTAGGTTGTTTCCATCTCCGGGCTATTGTAAATAGGGCTGCTATGAACATTTTGGTACATGTCTCTTTTTGAATTATGGTTTTCTCAGGGTATATGCCCAGTAGTGGGATTGCTGGGTCATATGGTAGTTCTATTTGTAGTTTTTTAAGGAACCTCCATACCGTTCTCCATAGTGGCTGTACCAATTCACATTCCCACCAGCAGTGCAAGAGTGTTCCCTTTTTTCCACACCCTCTCCAGCATTTATTGTCTCTAGATTTTTTGATGATGGCCATTCTGACTGGTGTGAGATGATATCTCATTGTAGTTTTGATTTGCATTTCTCTAATGAGTAAAGATGTTGAGCATCCTTTCATGTGTTTGTTGGCTGTCTGTATATCTTCTGTGGAGAAATGTCTATTTAGGTCTTCTGCCCATTTTTGGATTGGGTTGTTTGTTTTTTTGCTATTGAGCTGCATGAGCTGCTTATAAATTTTGGAGATTAATCCTTTGTCAGTTGCTTCATTTGCAAATATTTTCTCCCATTCTGAGGGTTGTCTTTTCGTCTTGTTTATGGTTTCCTTTGCTGTGCAAAAGCTTTTAAGTTTCATTAGGTCCCATGTGTTTATTTTTGTCTTTATTTCCATTTCTCTAGGAGGTGGGTCAAAAAGGATCTTGCTGTGATTTATGTCATAGAGTGTTCTGCCTATGTTTTCCTCTAGGAGTTTGATAGTGTCTGGCCTTACATTTAGGTCTTTAATCCATTTTGAGCTAATTTTTGTGTATGGTGTTAGGGAGTGATCTAATCTCATACTTTTACATGTCCCTGTCCAGTTTTCCCAGCACCACTTATTGAAGAGACTGTCCTTTCTCCACTGTACATTCCTGCCTCCTTTATCAAAGATAAGGTGACCATATGTCCGTGGGTTTATCTCTGGGTAAAGTTTTCAATATCTAAAGTAACTTGAAATTTTTGTCATTTTCTTTCTCATTTTTAAAAGAATCCTTAGCAATCCATTGTTTCCGTAAAGTCAGAGCCAGCAACATAAATATCCCTATTTGTTCTATACGCAGTAATGATGATGGGGTCATAAAATTCGGTGATTAACTTGTCTACCTGGTGTTTTCTTCCCCCCAATCCAGTCTTCTTTCTATTGATATATGCAAAAATATTCACACACAGATTTCAAGAAGTAGACAGAGTTGGATTTAAATAAAAGATAGGAATCTGTGAATCTTAAACACATAAAGTATGGAAGATTTCACTAATACATCAGTTTCACAGGAAAGTGCTTAGGGGTTACTGTTTTTAAATAACTGAGACAAAGTCAACAGATAAAATTAAGGTCTTTATCACTCAGTTTAACTTTTTCCTTTAAAGATTATGAAGCCTTTAAAAGGAATTAAATATGAAAGCTTTGAGAAACTCTGCATGGATAGCACATTTCAGAACTGACAAACCTTTACTACAATACTGCTTTTGAAATAAATCCCCAGGTCTCCTTCTTTCCCACACACTAGATTGTAATGCAAATGTCAGATTTCTTGTTTTGCAACCAAAGAATAACAATTACCATAGTTCCTCAAGTTTAACAATATACAAAATTGCTGTTGGTTGTAGTGAAGTCACAATGGGAATTTACAAGCTAATGACAGCTGTCAGCTACTATTCTCTAGAGATAAATACTCTTTTTAAGTGTAAATTGCATCAAGTAACTTTTTGGTTGGTTTAAAAAAATCTTTTGCTTTGATTTCCATTTCAATAAATAAGAAATAATCTAAGTATGTTCTATAGCAGCGTGGTTCAAAGCAACCTAAAAATTATGGGGCATCCCATACAAATACTGAGAGACAGAATATGACAACTGATTTAGGAATAAAAATTAAAAGGCAAGGAATTTTCCAGAGTAAGAAGAGAAGTGCAAGGACAACAGTCACATGGGGTTGAAGAAGTAATATATTAAAAAAAAAAAAAAGGCTTTGGAGCATTAGGTGTAGAAAAAGTCATATAATACAAATGCTTGTTATTTAGCCAACTGTTAAAAATTCATAGTAGGAAAATTAGTTGGTGTTCAAAATAATTAGTAAAATCTCCTCTAAAATATATCATTTTATGAACACCGTTACTGAACACAAGTTCGTGTGCCTGACGCACAGTGAGGCCAAACAAACCAAAACGTCAGAGTATGAAGCAGAGAAAGGTTTATTGCAGGGCCAGTCAAGGAGAATGGGTGTGCTCAAAAATCCCAAACTCCCCAATGGTTTTGGGGGAGAAGTTTTTATAGGCAAAGTTTGGGGTGAGGGCTGCAGGGTTTGTGACTTTCTTCTGATTGGTTGGTGGTGAGGTAACAGGGTGGTGCCCCAGGAATCATGTGCCCAGCCTGAAGTTACCATCTTCCACCTGGGTGGGGGCCTTAGTTCCTGCAGAAGAACTCAAAGATACTGTCATGTACATTCCTTGAGGAGGAACCAGGACCCTGCCCCAAGGCTGCATTATTGCTTCTTAACTGTTCCTCCCTGTTTCTGCATTCCCTCCCCTCCCTGATTAGCAACTGTTTGAACCAGCCCTTTGGAACTCAGGGAAGGATGAGGCTGAATGGAGCCCATTTTCTACAAACAAAACGGGGACACAGAAAGGACTTGTACCCAGGAGCCCCACAGGGTCCTGCTTGGTTTCAACATGACTGTATATTTCTTAAGGACTTATTATGAAAGGGAACTGGTACAATAAGGAAGCACATTTAGGGTGTTTTCTGCAGAGATACTTTGAACTGAACTTTATATTATATGATGGATGATTCCAGTGGTTTATGATCTTACCATCATCTGTTTCTTTTCTTTCCCCTTTCTGTTCTATTCTGCATCAAGAATGTGAAACACAGTAATAGAATTTTAGTGTTGGAAGGGTCAGAGAAATCATACAGACTAATGCCCTTCTTCTACAGCTAAGAACAATAAAGTCCAGCAAGGTTACATGAAGTTCCTAAGGTCCATCCATGTTGTCCCAAATGGCAAGACGTCCTCCTTTTTTATGGCTGAGTAATATGCTCTTGTACATATATACCACCTCTTGTTTATCCATTTATCTATCTATGGACACTTAGGTTGTGTCAATATCTTGGATACTGTAAATAATGCTACAATGAACACAGGGAAAAATACCTGGAAGTAGAATTGCTTAATCGTATAGTAGTTATATTTTTAATTTTTTGAGGAACCTCCATACTGTTTTCCATAGTGGCTACACCAGTTTATCAATACATTCCCACCAACAGTGCATGGGGTTTCCCTTTTCTTCACATCCTCCCCAAAACTTGTGATTTCTAGTATTTTTGATAATAGCCATTCTGACAGGAGTGAGTGATATCTCATTGTAGTTTTGATTTGCATTTTCCTGATGATTAGTGATATTGAGCATATTTTCATGTGTCTGTTGGCCATCTGTTTGTCTTCTTTGGAAAAATGTCTCTTCAGGTCCTTTGCCCATTTTTTTTTTTTTTTTTTTTTTTTTGTGATCTGCGGGCCTCTCACTGTTGTGGCCTCTCCCGCCACGGGGCACAGGCTCTGGACGCGCAGGCCCAGTGGCCATGGCTCACGGGCCCAGCTGCTCCGCGGCACGTGGGATCCTCCCGGACCGGGGCACGAACCCCCGCCCCCTGCATCGGCAGGCGGACCCCCAACCACTGCGCCACCAGGGAAGCCCTGCCCATTTTTTAATCAGGTTGTTTGTTTCTTTGATGTTGAGTTGTATGAGTTCTTTATATAATTTGGACGTTAACCTCTTATCAGATATATCATTTGCAAATATCTTCTCCTATTCAATAGGGTGCCTTTTCATTTTGTTGATAGTTTCCTTTGCTGTGCAAAAGCTTTTTAGTTTGATGTGGCCCCATCTGTTTATTTTTGCTTTTGTTTACCTTGCCTGAGATGTACCCAAAAAATATTGCTAAGACCTATGTCAAAGAGTGTACTGCCTATGTTTTCTCCTAGGAGTTTTATGGTTTCAGGTCTTACATTTAAGTCTTTAACCCATTTTGAGTTTATTTTTGTATATGGTGTGAGAAAGTAGTCCATTTTGATTCTTTGGCATGTAGCTGTCCAGTTTTTCCAACATCATTTATTGAAGAGGCTGTCTTTTCCCCATTGTATATTCTTGCCCCCTTCGTTTTAGATTAATTGACCATGTAAGTGTGGATTTATTTCTGCAATCTCTATTCTGGTCCATTGATCTATGTGTCTGTTTTTGTGCCAGTACCACACTATTTTGATATAGTAGCTTTGTAGTTTAGTCTGAAACCAGGGAATACGATACCTCCAGCTTTGTTCTTCTTTCTCAAGATTCTTTTGGCTATTTGGGGTCTTTTGTGTTTCTATACAAAGTTTGGGGTTATTTGTTCCAGTTCTGTGAAAAATGCCGTTGGTATTTTGATAGGGATTGTGCTGAATTTGTAGATTGCCTTGGGGAGTATGATCATTTTAACAAGATTAATTCTTCCAATACATGAGCATGGTATATCTTTCCATTTGTTCGTGTCATCTTGGATTTCTTTCATCAATGTCTTACAGTTATCTAAGTACAAGTATTTACCTCCTTGGTTAGATTTATTCGTAGGTATTTTATTGTTTTTGATGCAATTGTAAATGAGATTGTTTTCTTAATTTCTCTTCCTGATAATTCACTGTTAGTTTATCGAAACATAACAGTTTTTTTTTTTTTTTTTTTTTTTTTTGGCTGCACCACGCGCCTTCCAGGATCTTAGCTCCCCAACCAGGGATCGAACCCATGCCCCCTGCAGTGGAAGTGCAGAGTCCTAACCATTGGACCAACAGAGAATTCCTATAACAGATTTCTACATATTAATTTTGTACCCTGAAATTTAACTGAATTCATTTATTAGTTCTAATAGCTTTCTGGAGGCATGTTTTAGTTTCTGATATAAATTAGGCTAACTTTTTTTTTCTTTTAGAGCTGTTTCACATTTTACTCCTTATGCCATCTGAAATATACTTTTGTGAAATAAAAAATCAATTGTAACAGCACCATTGACTCTGCCCCTTCTCCTGATTTACAAAGCTAATTCTATCACATGTCAAATTTCCATATATGCAAGGTTTCTCTAATCTGATCCTACAATCTTTCCTGCACCAATACTCCACTGTTTTGAGTATTATGGTTTTAAAAATACATCTTAATATGTGGTTTAGGTAAACCTTTCCCCCCCTTTCTACTCCAAATTTATCTTAAGTATTTGTATAGTTTTATTCTTTCATTTAAATTTTTGAATAAGTTCATCAGCTCCTATTGAGGTTCATATTAGCACTGTAGTGAGTTTATAAATTTGTGTGAGGGAAACTGACAATTGTTACAATGTTGTCCTCATATCCATTAACATATTATAACTCTGCATTTATTTCTATCTTTTTTTAGGTCCTTGAATAAAGTTTATTATTCTCAATAAACGCTTTACAGATTTTTAAATTAGTTTTCATTCATAGATACTTTCAAATAATTTATTTTTAATATTCACTTCTCTGTTCATAAATATAATTCCAAAGGTCCATATCCTTTTTCATTAATTATGATATACTAGAGAAAACATAAGATTATCATTTTAATAGAATAAATTAAATATTATTTAGGTGATAGTAAGGCCCTTCCTTATACATTAGGGCAAAAACATCCTCAAATTTACTTAGGTATGTAAAATAGATGATTTAAAATTTCTTTAAATTATTCATAGTATATTAAAAATGATAAATCTGTCACATACTATCATTTGAAGAACACTCATTTTGAAAAGCAGGTAAATATTTATGTAAAAAATGTCTTTTGATATCAGTATAAGAAAGCCCAATTATAGAATCATAACTTTAGTAGTTTGATAAATCCAGTCATTTGGGTCCTTCTAAGTGGCAGTATAAATTAACTTAGTGAAATCAGCTATATATTTCATTGTGAACCTAAGGTGAATTAGTATTTGTACAACTGAACCTCTCTCTGTAGAACTATGTAAAAACATTTGTTTGAAGTTATTACGAGGCTTAAATGATAAAAGTTGTGAAAACACTTAAAGTTATAAATCTTTTTTAAATACATGGTATTATTGGTTTTATGTTAAATAGTAGTACAACCTATGTACCTTTCATTGAATCTGGTTATTTTAAAATCTGTTTATGAAGATAATTAATCTCTCATAAATGTCAAAAGCATTTGTGCTAAGTGAAAGGTAATCCTCTTCCTTCCTTCCATTCATCTACTCATTCTACTGAGAATTAACTATTTTATTTTGCTTTTGTAAAAATAAAATCCTGTCCTAATATAGTGCTCTAACATATTTTTCTTTTTATGAATAATGCTTTTGGGACTTACCTGGTGGTGCAGTGGTTAAGAATCCGCCTGCCAATACAGGGGACATGGGTTCGAGCCCTGGTCTGGGAAGATCCCACATGCCGCAGAGCAACTAAGCCCATGTGCCACAACTACTGAGACTGCTCTCTAGAGCCCAGGAGCCACAACTACTGAGCCTAAGTGCCACAACTACTGAAGCCCGCATGCCTAGAACCCGTGCTCCTCAGCAAGAGAAGCCACCACAATGAGAAGCCCACGCACTGCAATGAAGAATAGCCCCCCACTCACTACAACTACAGAAAGCCTGCACGCGGCAAAGAAGACGCAATGCAGCCAAAATAAATAAATAAATAATATTTAAACAAACAAACAAAAAAGAATAATGCTTTTTATGGTGCTGCTTTGAAAGTAACTTCATTAAACCTTGACCCTTGGTCCACTTTAATTTCTGGGTGGTAAAAAGTGGAATATAATCCTAAAGTACAGAGAGTGAAGTGCAGTAGAAGAATGATGGATTTTGGAACCTCAGATTTAGTAGTACTGAAGTTCTACCACAGGAGACACCTTGAATGCATGAGCCCATTACTGAATATAACTTTACCTCCGTTTCCTTACCTATAATGCAGAGAGTCTAATACCTCAGAAGGCTGCTTAGGAGATTCAATGAGAATATGGAAAAATGCTTGCCTTAATAGTTTTTCTTGCTTTTTCTAAAAACTACAGTCTTAAAACCCAAAGCCTAAAATCATATAAGTTTCCATGAGAAAATTTCCAATCATGCCTTTAAACCCCAAGAGAACAAAAATGACTTGTTCCACTGAGGGCAACAAGGGGAAAAAAAGCTTAAGTTTTACAAACAAATTCCATGTGCCTAGGTATTTTTGGATAATAGACCTCCTTGAGAACCTGAAGAAGATATGGATTCCCTTCTTAGACCTACTTCCTGAAAAAATTCAAAACAATTTATACATAAAAATTTTAGATACAATCGTTTTGTTGCATTGGAAAATGATTTCCTTCATATTACCTGCTATGGACTGAATTTTGATCTCCCAAAATTTGTATTTTGAAGCTTGAATTCCCCATGTGACTATCTGGAGATAGTGTCTTTAAGAGGTAATTAAGGTTAAAGGAGAAGATAAGGGTGGGGCTCTAATCTGATAGGACAATGGCTTTATAGGAAGAGTAAGAGCTTTCCCCACCCCCCCCCACCATGTGGGGACACAGTGAGAAGGTGGTCATCTGCAAGCTAGGAATAGTTCTTACCAGAGTCTAACCATGCTGGCACCCTGATCTTGGACTTCTAGTCTCCAAAACTGTGAGAAAATAAAATTTTGTTGTTTAAGCCACCCAGTCTACAGTATTTTGTTATGAGCAGACTACTGCATTGAAGTATTTTAAAAATAAATGTTTACAAAAACTGAAGCATTTTACCTCATTTTAAATCAAAATTAACAGCCATTTTCTGTTGTTTTTTTAAGAAATAAAACAAAAATTTACAAATTAAAACAGAAAATAAACTTTAATTCTATATAAAAGAACATTTCAATTACAAGGCTGCTATTGTTCGGCTTGAATAAAGAAGTCACATAATGGCCTGGTTTTGGAACATGATAACTTGGACATTATCTTTGATATCTAAAAAGGTTGTACCTTTCTGTTTTGACGAAAAGAAGTTGTAAAAACTCTGAGACTCTGGGAAAGGTATGTGGTAACAAACATAATCACAGCTCTCATAGTTCACTTCACCAGATGATGCTTGGCTAGGCATATGCAAGGAAACTAAGATTTCTCTAAGACTCTTAGAATTGAATTCATATCACTCACTGTTTTGATGCAATATCAATAGTGAAACGATTGGAAATCCGAGTTCCAGTTTTAAGGTTTCTGAGTGGAGGTAATCTTCAAGAGCTCTAAGGTTTTTCTAATTCTTGTAGAGAAACTGACAAACCTCTCCATTCATGACTAGCCTAGAGAAACTTCGTCCAGCAGCTGGAAAATTCACAAGGTTGTCTATTTCTACCTACTTCAGAGCTACAGCTTGGTTGAAAGGGTTCATGATTTTTCTACCAAATCCATAATAATGACTGTAAGGTCTTGAATTGGAAGATTATTATGCTCATTCATAAAGGCCCAAATATCCCCAAGTAAATCAAGCCATAACTAAACACTTCCTTGTGATAAACTTTCTCTTCTCTTAAAAAGCAAACTCCTGTCCAAAGTTTAATCTAGCAAAGGAAAAATTTCTATTTTGATTATTTTTCTCATAAAATCTTGTTCTCATAATAGTGATTACTTCTGTGGTAGCAGACAGGCCTTCTTTTAGGGCTGTTCGAAGTCTTCACTGCCAGTATGTGCCATTGAAAAAAAACAATGTATTACTGCAATGGGTAGAGCTCCTTTCTTCTCTGAGGCCATATACGTATGCATGTCTCTAAGTTTGGAAGATGTGCCATCTGTTCATAGAGTACCGAGATCTTCCTTAGAGTAAAAAAAAATTGTTTTTCCTGGTAGTTATTTTGGAAAAGAAATTTAACACTATTTCAAAGATGGTGATAGCCATTAATGTTAACAGCTTTTCTAATTTCCACAAGAAATCACATTTTTGGGATTTTTCTTTGTACCAACATGCATATTAACAGACAAAAACTAGAAACTAACTCCTTAGAGCAATATCAGTAGTTTCATGAAGTCACATGCATTCTGGACGAAAACTGGATAGTTTCCAAATTCCCTCAAAACTTACTTCAAAATATTGAAACAAATGACAGCAATCCTAGAATGGATAACATCATCTGAAATTTGACATAAATTTACTTCTGCTCCACACTAAGCCAGTTTAAATACTGTCAGCACATAAAGCTTAAATGTCTTTCCATGTTCATGCGGCTGTTTTTCTTAGCAATGTGAAAGCTAATTTTATACAAGCCTTCACAAAAAGACTTTTGTGATGGAACACGTTCAACCATATTTTGGTATTTTCAAAATATGAAACTTCTACTTACAAAAAAAATTCAAACTGTAGGATATATTTTTAAAATGGAAAAATAAAATGGTGTTTCAGCTTTCCCAACTTCACATTTAGGTTGATGAGAACTCTGCCCACATTAAAACACTGTGGCTTTCTCTTCTATCATTTTTCATGATTTAATTGCTTTCATTTCTTTTTTGTTGTCAAGTTTTTAAAAGTTGGAATGAAAGACAGTGGTTGGGTATGTTTATGTCCTCAATATAATGATGACAATAAATATAGAATCTCCAACTGTATATGAGCAGCCATTAATAATAAAACATGATTTAAAAAGCCCACCCTTTCCCACAAAATTATTTTAAAAGTAACAGGAAAAATTCTAGAATATAAAAAGAACCCTTACAAATCAATACTAAATAGACAGTCCATTTTTTTTTTTTAGGCAGATAAAGCCTTGTTTTTTTTTTGTTTTGTTTTGTTTTGCGGTACGCGGGCCTCTCACTATTGTGGCCTCTCCCGTTGCGGAGCACAGGCTTCAGACGCGCAGGCTCAGTGGCCATGGCCCACGGGCCCAGCTGCTCCATGGCATGTGGGATCTTCCCGGACCAGGGCACGAACCCATGTCCCCTGCATCGGCAGGTGGACTCTCAACCACTGCGCCACCAGGGAAGCCCAAGCCTTGTTTTTTTATTGAATGAGTGATCTATGTAATTGCTGAGGCCACTATATACAGAGAAGAAAAGGAGGACTTTATTTCTCGGTCTCTTCCTCCTTGGACAGAGTCTTGATGATTTCCTCCTTCTTGGCCTGGAGCCGCTCTTCACAGTGCTTGCAGGCTTCCTTGGTCTTAGACCTGTGGGACTCGGCCTGGTCTGCCAGAAGTTCCTTGCGAGCATTGTCTGCCTTCAGCTTGTGGATATGTTCCATGAGAATCCTCTTGTTTTTGAACACATTACCCTTCACTTTCAGGTACAGGCTGTGATACATGTGGCGGTCAATCTTCTTAGATTCACGGTATCTTCTGAGCAGCTGGTGCAGAATTCTCATCCTCCTCAGCCAGGTTACCTTCTCGGGCATTCAAGCATTGGCAGTACCCTTTCACTTACCTATGCCCATATGCCTGCCCTTCCGGCGAGCCAAGGTGTTTTTTCGGCATCGAGCCCGGGAATGGACTGTCACAGGCTTCTGGATAATCAGCCCATCTTTGATCAATTTCCGGATCTGCTGACGGGAGTTGGCATTGGCGATTTCATTAGTCTCATTGGGGTCCAACCAGACCTTCTTTTTGCCACAGCGGAGGACACTGAAGGCAAGCCTCTTTTGAAGCCTGAGCATACTCATGGCTGTGACCACAGGGGCTAAATGCAGTCCATATTTTTTAAATGGGCAAAAAGTTTGGGCATTTCATCAAAGAAAATATTTGAATGGTTAATGAGTACATTAACAGATGCCCAACGTCTTGGTCAACAGTGAAATGCAAATTAAAACCACAATGAAATAATACTACAAATCCACTACAATGTCTATAATCAAGAAGACTGACCATTCCAAGTGTTGGGGAGGATATGGGGAAACTGGAACACTTAAACACTGCTGGTGGGAATGCAAAGTGGGATAGCCACTTTGGAAAACAATTCTGCAGTTTCTTAAAAAGTTAAGCACATGATGAAAGAAACTGAAGACCACACAAACAGTTGGAAAGATATACCATGTTCTTGGATTGGAAGAATCAATATTGTTAAAATGACCACACTACTCAAGGCTGTGTACAGATTTAATGCAATTCCTGTCAAATTACCAATGGCATTTTTCACAGAACTGGAACAAAAAATTTTTAAGTTTGTATGGAAACACAAAAGACCCTGAATAGCCAAAACAATCTTGAGAAAGAAGAACAGAGCTGGAGGAATCATGCTCCCTGACTTCAGACCATACTACGAAGCTACAGTCATCAAAACAGTATGGTACTGGCACAAAAATAGACACATAGATCAATGGAACAGGACAGAAGGCCCAGAAATAAACCCACGCACTTACGGTCAATTAATCTATGACAAAGGAAGCAAGAATACAATGGAGAAAAGAAAGTCTCTTCAATAAGTGGTGCTGGGAAAACTGGGCAGCTACATGTAAAAGAATGAAATCAGAAGATTCTCTAACACCATATACAAAAATAAACTAAAAATGGATTAAAGACTTAAATGTAAGACTGGATACTATAAAACTCCTAGAGGAAAACATAAGCAGAACACTCTTTGACATAAATCACAGCAATAATTTTTGGCTCTGTCTCCTAGAGTAATAGAAACAAAAGCAAAAATAAACAAATGGGACCTAATTAAACTTAAAAGGTTTTGCACAGCAAAGGAAACCATAAACAAAATGAAAAGATAACATACAGAATGGGAGAAAATATTTGCAAATGAATTGACCGACAAGGGCTTACTTTCCAAAATATGCAGTTTGTACAGCTCAATACTAAAAAAAACCCAACCCAATAAAAAAAATGGGCAGAAGACCTAAATAGACATTTCTCCAAAGGAGACATACAGATGGCCAAGAGGCACATGGAAAGATGTTCAACATCACAAATTATTAGAGAAATGCAAATCAAAACTACAGTGAGGTACCATCTAACACCAGTCAGAATGGCCATCATCAAAAAGTCTACAAATAATAAATGCTGGAAAGGGTGTGGAGAAAAGGGAACCCTCCTACACTGTTGGTGGAAATGTAAATTGATGTAGTCACTATGGAGAAAAGTATGGAGGTTCCTTAAAAAACTAAAGATAGAGTTACCATATGATCCAGCAATCCCACTCCTGGGCATATATATGGAAGAGATGAAAACTCTAATTTGAAAAGACACATGCATCCCAATGTTCACAGCAGCACTATTTACAATAGCCAAGACATGGAACCAATCTAAATGTTCATCGACAGATGAATGGGTAAAGAAGTGGTATATATATACAATGGAAATAATGCCATTTGCAGCAATACGGATGGACCTAGAGATTATCATACTAAGTGAAGTAAGTCAGACAGAGAGACAAATATTATATGATATCATTCATATGTGGAATCTAAAAAAACAATACAAATGAACTTATTTACAAAACAGAAATAGACTCATAGACATAGAGAACAAACTTACGGTTACCCAAAGGAAAAGGGGGGTAAGGATAAACTGGGAATTTGGTATTAAGAGATACACACTACTGTATATAAAATAGTTAAAAAATGAGGACGTACTGTATAGCACAGGGAACTATATTAAATATCTTGTAATAACATATAATGGGAAAAAATCTGAAAAAGAATATATGTATGTGTGTAAACTGAATCACTTTGTTGTGCACCTGAAACATTATAAATCAACTGTATTTCAATTAAAAAATATTATGTACATACTTACTGCATGACCCAGTCATTCTACTCCTAAGTATCTACCCAAGAGATATGAAAACATATATCCATACAGGATATGTAAAAAAAGCTAGATACAAAAGACTACATATTGAATGAGTCCATTTATATGACATTTTTAGAAAAGGTTTAACTACAGAGAGAAAAAGCAGACTAGTGTTTGCCTCAGGTTTAGGGTAGGAGCAGGGATTGGCTGCAAAACAGGAACAAGAGAACTTTCAGGGGTGAAGGAAATAGTCTAAAGCTGGATTGTTATTATGCTTGCATGATGATAGGTGAATTTTATGATATATAAAATATACATCAATAAAGTTTTTTAAAAAAGGAATGGGGGGCTTCCCTGGTAGCGCAGTGGTTGAGAGTCCACCTGCCGATGCAGGGGACGTGGGTTCATGCCCCAGTCCAGGAAGATCCCACATGCCGCGGAGCGGCTAGGCCCGTGAGCCATGGCCGCTGAGCCTGCGCGTCCGGAGCCTGTGCTCCGCAACGGGAGAGGCCACAACAGTGAGAGGCCCGCGTACCGCAAAAAAAAAAAAAAAAAAAAAAAAGAAAAAAAGAAAAAGGAATGGGACAAAAACCAAAGAAAAAACAGGGGCATATATCCAGTTCCCCAAACCATCCACAGACTTTACTTAGGTTAAGAATTTATATATATTATCTATATTTGGGTTAGTTAAACCGATGATTGTTTATTATTAAACAGGAATTTCAATAACTGTTCAATGCTAAAATTATTTGTCCTCAAATAATTTTTTGTAAGGAGATCTTACATTTTTTGTTAACTACAAAAAAGACACAGCTTTCTACCACAATTCCCAATACAAGGCTAATTGAGTAACATTACATTTCTGGATAGAGAAATGAAGGCAGCCAGAGAGACTATTTTTCTTGCTCTTACTCTAGCTTACCTATAGTGAAGACATGTCCTGGTTTACCATATTTAAAATTGTCAGGACAACTCTGGGTGTCCTCCTTTTACTCTCAAAAGTGTCCTGGGTTGAGTGAGAAATTATACAGTCAACCTGTCTCTAACAGAATTACTTTCGTCATTAATCCTTAATTTTCATTACCATGAAGGGGCACTCCTGAAAGATTTGAAAGACTTGTAATAGGCTATAAGCCATACAGTCATAAAAATTTGAGTTAGTCATTTTACAATTGAGGATATGGGGCACAGAAAAATTAAAACAAGAAGCCCCAAACCACATTTTTCTGATTAGGGGTCTTTAACACTACCACAGCACTTTTTATAGAATAAGAGTTTCTGGGAACTTCCCTGGTAGAGCAGCGGTTAAGACTCTGAGCTCCCAATGCAGGGGGGCCAGGGTTTGATCCCTGGTCAGGGAACTAGATCCCACATGCATATTGCAACTAAGAGTTTGCATGCCACAACTAAGCAGCCCATGAGCCACAACTAAGGAGCACATGTGCTGCAACTAAAAGAGCCGGTGAGCTGCAACTAAGGAGCCCGCCGGCCTCAACTAAGGAGCCCACATGCTGCAATTAAGAAGGTGGTGAACCACAACTAAGGTGCCCATGAGCTGCAACTAAGGAGCCTGCCGGCTGCAACTAAGAAGCACACGTGCTGCAACTAAAGGAGCCGGCAAGCTGCAACTAAGGAGCCCGCCTACCACAACTAAGATCCGGTGCAACCAAATAAATAAATAAAATAAATAAATAAATATATATTAAGAAAGAAAAGAATAAGAGCTTCTGATGGGTAAGTACTATTTCTGTAGGGAAAGTACATTTTTCTCTTGGAGGTGGTAATTATTACTATATCCGTTTCACACATGAGGAAGGAGGTTTTAAGAAGTTCATTACTTTGCCTAAGGTTAAAAGGTGGTTGCGTGGTGGAACTGGGATGCAAACCTTGATTCCAAAGCTTGACACTTAACTTCTAAGCCTAATGCCTCTCATGAAAGGGAACACGGGCATGGGTACAGGGTTGTGCATGTGCACCTGTGTGCAGTGTAGCCAAAGCAGTTCTTGAGTTGAGGTTCATGAGACTAGGGATTTCATGAGCTGGTTTGAGAGCCTGTATCATTAAGAAATTATATATAACATTTCCTATGTGTATATAAAAATTTTTTTTCTAGAGAGAGAATCTAGAGTTTTCACCAGGTCCTAAAAATTATTTATGACACAAGAAAAATTAAGAACGTTTTAGATTGCTTTGGTAGGGAGGTTAAACTTTTAAGATAACCTATATATTTTATATATCGGATATCATAGTCATATCTAGAAGATTTTGTCAAACAACAAAACTAACAAGCAATTATCGAGAGGCAGTATATATTAGGTATATATATTGTATGCTAGGTATATAAATATCAAAATTATATAATGTGGTATTTTAGATTTTGTATGTAAAAAAAAAAAAAAAAGGTCAAACTCTCACTTGCTATAGGATATGACCCAGTAGTCATAACAAGAAGCAATGAATGATGGTAGACATGTTTACTATTGGTGGCTAAATTCTGTTGAAGTAGCTGTGTATTAAGCAGAGTTTTCATATATGCTATACCAGCCTAAGGTAAGATTAATTTAGAAGTACAACATAAGAAAGGTATATAATTTGGGAGTAGTAAGGACACTAAGTTGCATTAAGTCAAATCATTTTCTGCTTCTGTTTCTTGATAATTAATATGAGTTGATTTTCTTAAGAAGGGCAATATTACTGGTAGGAATTTTGGGAGCATCTCTTTCTTTTTCTTCTTTTTAAAGTATGTATCCTTTTTTTTTTACATCTTTATTGGAGTATAATTGCTTTACAATGGGGTGTTAGTTTCTGCTTTATAACAAAATTAATCACTTATACATATACATATGTTCCCATATCCCCTCCCTCTTGCATCTCCCTCCCACCCTCCCTATCCCACCCCTCCAGGCGGTCACACAGCACCGAGCTGATCTCCCTGTGCTATGCGGCTGCTTCCCACTAGCTATCTACCTTACGTTTGGTAGTGTATATATGTCCATGCCTCTCTTTCGCTTTGTCACAGCTTACCCTTCCCCCTCCCCATATCCTCAAGTCCATGCTCTAGTAGGTCTGTGTCTTTATTCCTGTCTTACCCCTATGTTCTTCATGACACTTTTTCCCTTAAATTCCATATATATGTGTCAGCATACAGTATTTGTCTTTCTCTTTCTGACTTACTTCGCTCTGTATGACAGACTCTAGGTCTATCCACCTCATTACAAATAGCTCAATTTCGTTTCTTTTTATGGCTGAGTAATATTCCATTGTATATATGTGCCACATCTTCTTTACCCATTCATCCGATGATGGACACTTAGGTTGTTTCCATCTCCGGGCTATTGTAAATAGGGCTGCTATGAACATTTTGGTACATGACTCTTTTTGAATTATGGTTTTCTCAGGGTATATGCCCAGTACTGGGATTGCTGGGTCATATGGTAGTTCTATTTGTAGTTTTTTAAGGAACCTCCATACTGTTCTCCATAGTGGCTGTACCAATTCACATTCCCACCAGCAGTGCAAGAGTGTTCCCTTTTCTCCACACCCTCTCCAGCATTTATTGTTTCTAGATTTCTTGATGATGGCCATTCTGACTGGTATGAGATGATATCTCATTGTAGTTTTGATTTGCATTTCTCTAATGAGCAAAGATGTTGAGCATCCTTTCATGTGTTTGTTGGCTGTCTGTATATCTTCTGTGGAGAAATGTCTACTTAGGTCTTCTGCCCATTTTTGGATTGGGTTGTTTGTTTTTTTGTTATTGAGCTGCATGAGCTGCTTATAAATTTTGGAGATTAATCCTTTGTCAGTTGCTTCAGTTGCAAATATTTTCTCCCATTCTAAGGGTTGTCTTTTGGTCTTGTTTATGGTTTCCTTTGCTGTGCAAAAGCTTTTAAGTTTCATTAGGTCCCATGTGTTTATTTTTGTCTTTATTTCCATTTCTCTAGGTGGGTCAAAAAGGATCTTGTTGTGATTTATGTCATAGTGTTCTGCCTATGTTTTCCTCTAAGAGTTTGATAGTGTCTGGCCTTACATTTAGGTCTTTAATCCATTTTGAGCTTATTTTTGTGTATGGTGTTAGGGAGTGATCTAATCTCATACTTTTACATGTCCCTGTCCAGTTTTCCCAGCACCACTTATTGAAGGGACTGTCCTTTCTCCACTGTACATTCCTGCCTCCTTTATCAAAGATAAGGTGACCATATGTGCGAGGGTTTATCTCTGGGCTTTCTATCCTGTTCCATTGATCTATCTTTCTGTTTTTGTGCCAGTACCATAGTCTTTTTTTTTTTTTTTTTTTTTTTTCTTTTTGCGGTATGTGGGCCTCTCACTGTTGTGGCCTCTCCCGTTGCGGAGCACAGGCTCTGGATGCGCAGGCCCAGCGGCCATGGCTCACGGGCCCAGCCGCTCCGCGGCATATGGGATCCTCCCAGACCGGGGCACGAACCCGTATCCCCTGCATCGGCAGGCGGACTCTTAACCACTTGCGCCACCAGGGAGGCCCAGTACCATAGTCTTGATTACTGTAGCTTTGTAGTATAGTCTGAAGTCAGGGAGCCTGATTCCTCCAGCTCCATTTTTCGTTCTCAAGATTGCTTTGGCTATTCGGGGTCTTTTGTGTTTCCATACAAATTGTGAAAAATTTTGTTCTAGTTCTGTGAAAAATGCCAGTGGTAGTTTTATAGGGATTGCATTGAATCTGTAGATTGCTTTGGGTAGTAGAGTCATTTTCACAATGTTGATTCTTCCAATCCAAGAACATGGTACATCTCTCTATCTATTTGTATCATCTTTAATTTCTTTCATCAGTGTCTTATAATTTTCTGCATACAGGTCTTTTGTCTCCTTAGGTAGGTTTATTCCTACATATTTTATTCTTTTTGTTACAATGGTAAATGGGAGTGTTTTCTTGATTTCACTTTCAGATTTTTCATCATTAGTATATAGGAATGCCAGAGATTTCTGTGCATTAATTTTGTATCCTGTTACTTTACCAAATTCATTGATTAGCTCTAGTAGTTTTCTGGTAGCATCTTTAAGATCCTCTATGTATAGTATCATGTCATCTGCAAACAGTGACAGCTTTACTTCTTCTTTTCTGAGTTGGATTCCTTTTATTTCCTTGTCTTCTCTGATTGCTGTGGCTAAAACTTCCAAAACTATGTTGAATAAGAGTGGTGACAGTGGGCAACCTTGTCTTGTTCCTGATCTTAGTGGAAATGGTTTCAGTTTTTCACCATTGAGGACGATGTTGACTGTGGGTTTGTCATATGTGGCCTTTATTATTTTGAGGAAAGTTCCCTCTATGCCTACTTTCTGCAGGGTTTTTATCATAAATGGGTGTTGAATTTTGTCGAAAGCTTTCTCTGCATCTATTGAGATGATCATATGGTTTTTCTCCTTCAATTTGTTAATATGGTGTATCACGTTGATTGATTTGCATATATTGAAGAATCCTTGCATTCCTGGAATAAACCCCACTTGATCATGGTGTATGATCCTTTTAATGTGCTGTTGGATTCTGTTTGCTAGTATTTTGTTGAGCATTTTTGCATCTATGTTCATCAGTGATATTGGCCTGTAGTTTTCTTTCTTTGTGACATCCTTGTCTGGTTTTGGTATCAAGGTGATGGTGGCCTCGTAAAATGAGTTTGGGAGTCTTCCTCCCTCTGCTATATTTTGGAAGAGTTTGAGAAGGATAGTTGTTAGCTCTTCTCTAAATGTTTGATAGAATTCGCCTGTGAAGCCATCTGGTCCTGGGCTTTTGTTTGTTGGAAGATTTTTTTTATCACAGTTTCAATTTCAGTGCTTGTCATTGGTCTATTCATATTTTCTATTTCTTCCCGGTTCAGTCTTGGAAGGTTGTGCATTTCTAGGAATTTGTCCATTTCTTCCAGGTTGTCCATTTTATTGGCATAGAGTTGCTTGTAGTAATCTCTCATGATCTTTTGTATTTCTGCAGTGTCAGTTGTTACTTCTCCTTTTTCATTTCTAATTCTATTGATTTGAGTCTCCCTTTTTTTCTTGATGAGTCTGGCTAATAGTTTATCAATTTTGTTTATCTTCTCAAAGAACCAGCTTTTAGTTTTGTTGATCTTTGCTATCGTTTCCTTCATTTCTTTTTCATTTATTTCTGATCTGATTTTTATGATTTCTTTCCTTCTGCTAACTTTGGGGTGTTTTTGTTCTTCTTTCTCTAATTGCTTTAGGTGCAAGGTTAGGTTGTTTATTTGAGATGTTTCCTGTTTCTTAAGGTGGGATTGTATTGCTATAAACTTCCCCCTTAGAACTGCTTTTGCTGCATCCCATAGGGTTTGGGTCGTCGTGTCTTCATTGTCATTTGTTTCTAGGTATTTTTTAATTTCCTCTTTGATTTCTTCAGTGATCGCTTCGTTATTGAGTAGTGTATTGTTTAGCCTCCATGTGTTTTTATTTTTTACAGATCTTTTCCTGTAATTGATATCTAGTCTCATAGCATTGTGGTCGGAAAAGATACTTGATACAATTTCAAATTTCTTAAATTTACCAAGGCTTGATTTGTGACCAAAGATATGATCTATCCTTGAGAATGTTCCATGAGCACTTGAGAAAAATGTGTATTCTGTT